>NW_026927398.1:157500-305907 GCF_032062105.1 Saccostrea cuccullata | reverse complement strand
TATATTTATGTAACCCTAGTGATCTGGCTAGACTACCGCAATAGTTGAAATATAACAAACAATGTATACGGAGTGAGAATTGTCATTTATTAAATGACAATAAGTACTATATAACACAGATAAAGTTAAGGGGAGATCACCGGGATATTTCCTGAGTACAAAGAACAATAAATTTGGCAACGGTATCTCCCCTGTTGCAAACAAACATTACTTTGGCAAAAATATTTTGACAAATAAAAAGTATATAAACCACAAAGTTGTCAAAACAAAAACTTTTGGTGGCAGCTTTTTGCGGTAGTCTAGCCAGATCACTAGGGTTACATAATACAGCATTATTGTAAATAAAAGCCTTTATGTAATCTATGATGTAATGTAGTTCAACTTTCATGTTTGTTTGAGTCTTATTGTGTTATTAGCTGTCTCCTTTAGAAAAAAGTTGTTATTATCCAATCGTAACGCTTATTCAAATCACGTGACACAAGATAGCGTCTTTTCACTGATTTAGAAGTGCCAAGAAATTCACAGAATTGTTTTGAGAAATTTACCCACCCTCCGTCCCCCTTCATACTCCATGATAAAAACATTGTACTCCCAAAGTTATGTTTTGTAATTTATTTATCGTAATATATACCTTGTGCCATCTTACTTGCCATCGTGCAACTTTTGTCTTGTCATCTTTATTAATTTTTTCCTTTTTAAGTACTTTGTTTGTTTCAAAATATTGGCAGCTTTTTGTTTTGACAACTTTGTGGTTTATATACTTTTTATTTGTCAAAATATTTTTGCCAAAGTAATGTTTGTTTGCGCAACAGGGGAGATACCGTTGCCAAATTTATTGTTCTTTGTACTCAGGAAATATCCCGGTGATCTCCCCTTAACTTTATTTGTATATTTGCTGCAGAGGTCTGTAAATTTGGCACGATATAAATAATTTTAGAACGTAATGCAATAAATTATGGTCGTATCCCATCCATAATAACCTCAGATTCAATGTATCTGAGTGCATTGAATGCATATAAGAAATATACCTGCTGAATACTCAGTATATGTAGACATTATCTTCGTCTCAACATGTAAGAGCGGTATGTGTCCTTAATTTTTCCCTTGACCTGTCCTTAAAGAGTTATCCCCCTTTGCTTTTAATCAATAAAATTATAAATTTTACAAAATCTATCTGATGAAAAATTATTTTTTCATCGTATTTCTATTCTTAATTATAAGATACATCTTTCCACCATAGCATTTTTATTATATCCGTACTATTTAAATTCTTATTTTAAAAATGTGCTTGTTCCCATAGACCTTAATGCATTCTTAATAAGTTTACTGCTCGGGTAATTATATTTTTGAAAATTTCCCCTGGTTAATCCTTTTCTTTTCTAAACTGCTTGAATTAGTTCAGAGTATTCAATATAGGATGGATATTGAAGGTTAGAAAATAATGTCCTTTTATGGATCGGATACCTTAATTCCATGTTTATGTCCCTACTGTTTTCCATATACAGAAATTTACAATTACCTGCCCTTTATTTAACATCATATATGCACGAGATATGGAGCTACAATGTAACAACGGCAGAATGGATCTAAAATTAGACTAGATGAATAACAATGACATATATTAGAATACTCCAGTATACGAGATAACTTTTTTCCATCTCCCTATTTATTCTGTACGGGAAAATACCTTATTTACTTACTTACTTATGCCTGCTAACCCTTTTGAGGGCATAGGCCACTGACAAGATTCCTCAAGGCCCCTCTATCCTGAGCAATGCTTTATACTTCCTTCCAGTTCAAGTTTGCAGGAAGGGGTAAGTATACATGCTCATATCCCAATTTAGTTCTGTACAGATGCCCTCGAGTATCATCTCTACATTTGTTCAACATGAGTCCATAAGATGTTTTTTTATTGTTCTAGAATGATAAACAGTATTCCAGTTTTATCTTAGTTACTAATAAGACTATCAGACTTATGTAGAATTGAACGGCATCTTCTTTTAAAGAGGATTTTTTCATTTTAATTTGAATAAATAATTGGAATTCATTGTTAACATCATACAAATAGTGACACATAGGTAGATACACAAACCCAAATATACTTTGTTCCTCCAGGCTTTGATTTGTTGATATGTTTCGGATAGTTTTGATTAAGTGTGGGGAAACGAAATACACGTTTCGACTCTGTGCTGAGAATAGATTATCTGCTTTGAAGACCACAGCCTCATTTCCTACTCTATGAAATCTGTACAGGCGTTGATTTCGTGACGCTCAGTCATTGGTGGATGGTCGCCCGCGTGGCGCAGTGGTTAGAGCGTCTGCTCTAGAGTTGCGAAGTAAGGAGTCAATCCTTACGTCGCGGGTTCGAATCCCACTGCGGGACGTGGAGACCGGTCCTTCGGATGAGACCGTATAAACCGAGGCCCCGTGTCGCAGTAGGTGCTGGCACGAAAAAGATCCCTCACTGCTCAAAGGCCCTGAGTGCCGAGCATAGGACAAAGTTTGTAGCCCTCCATCGGCAAGTGGGGCGTCTCCATATGAGTGAAAAATTCTCGAGAGGGACGTTAAACAATAAACAATCAATCAATCAATCATTGGTGGATGTAATCACCTAATAGTATGTCATAGATGCTATTTTTGAAATACAAGTACTTTTATGCAAGTTCTCAGAAAGTTCTAATTAAAATTGACATTTTTATCCCGATAAAGCATTTTTAGATACCAATGTCACAGGCACCTGACGTTACTTATTTTTCTTTTAATAAAAAAATAATATACACATACTTATTAATAAACAAGGTCCCCAACGGCGCCATCTTGAATTTTTCTAGGTCTGTCACATCCACTTGTATTTTCGTCTGAAACTCCGTCAAATAAATTCTCTGCAACCAACTGGGGTCATCCACTGAAGTTATAATGAAAGGTCACATTCATACACAAGGTCAGACAGGCTAGAATTTATGGACTTCTTTAGGGTTGAGAGCAACTTTGAACTTTCGACAACATTAAAAATGATACTCTTGGCCACTTAAAACTGGAATGGGGAAATTTTCAATGATCGTACTTGAATCTTGAGGGAAAAGGCTAGTCTTTACAGATGGCTCCGCTTCAGACAACACAATTCTTTTACTTTCATAAGGGGAAAATTTTACTTAATTTTTGTTAACCTTTCTTCAAGGACGTTCTATATAGAACGCAGTTTGTGTTTCAAAGGCTTGTAGAGGATTAATATCTTCTAAAGCTTTCTAAAACATTCATTGATTTTCTATAATCATATACTGGGGCTTTTGCAACAACCTATTTCAAAATGATTTTTACATTCTTTTAGCCAAACTTTTATCTTTAGTTTATTCAGTTTCTGTTTGTACATCGCCATTCAACACCGCTTTTACTATATGACATGATCTATCCTTAACTTAATGGAATGATAACTTATGGCTATAACCACACGTGCTTACCTCAAAAACTGAAAATTTTTATAATCCATTGTTTGGAGACAATCGATTAAGTGGCATAATAAAATCATTTTTTTTTTCGTGGTTACATCTTCAAATGATGTAAATTATTCTTTATCCGATCAAGATGCAAGGTCGAATTACGTGATAAAAACTAGGAACTTAAAAGCCAGATTTTGTAAACAAGAAAATTCTCATTTATAAACGTTCTTCATAAATATATAATTTGCGGTCGCGTGACTTTAATTTGTAGGAAGAGCAGGTGCTTTTACCTAGCTGCAGAACTTACGACACATGTTATGCTCATTGTTGGGGGAAATATCTCCGCTTTCCATTCTTTAAGTACTACCTACTTCTAGACACGTTCTTTAACCTACACATGCATTTTATTTACATTCCAATCCTTCACACACCACTTTGCAAACCAATGAACCCTCAAAAGAATGGCAAAAAACTCAGAACAAGTAAGTTTATTGGTCTGTAAAGACGACTAAAAAGGATTGTGAGGAAAGCAATGTATTAAGTTGATTAATAATATTTCTAGCATAAGGACTCACTGCTGGGGAAAATTCCTCGGCTCTCCATCACTGGTCGATCAACTGTCTTATACCCCCTTATTTCATACAGATTCATTTCTTCTATCCTTCTGTGTTCAATAAACCAGAAGTGAAAAAAGAATTAGATAGATTACACGATCAGTACGTACTGGTTCCTGCCAACAAAGCAAGTAACAACATTGTCTTCGTTTGTAAGGCTCATTATATAAATTGCATTCTAGAAGAACTTGGATTTAATTCTGCAAGTGGTAATCCTACTTATACTCATATGTCTTTCTAAGGAAGAAATTCTTCAAAATCACCTGTCAGTTTTGAATACTTTTAATATTCCACAGAGCCAAAATGAATTTGAACTACCTTATATATATTGGATTCCGAAACTTCAAAAGAATCCTTACAAACAAAGATACATTGCAGGTTCCAGTAAATGTTCAACCAAGCCTCTTTCGTTACTTCTCACTAAAATATTGACAGTAGTGAAGGAAAAACTTCAAGAGTAAGGTACAACTATATATTCAAGAAGTGGTGTAAATCAGATGTGGATACTTAAAAATTCTACAGAACTTTTGGACAAAATTTGAAATCACAAGACTTTACAAAAATCAACAGCTTAAAAACTTACGACTTTTCAACTTTATACACAACAATTCCCCACGACAAATTAAAATCCAGGCTTTTTGATATCATTGACAGCTGCTTCTTCAACAAAAATGGAACTCGTAAATTTACTTACCTCGTCATTGGTCAATTGAAAAATTATTTTGTTAAAACAGATTCTGATTGCACACATAAGTACTCTGAAGTTGATATCAAGAAGATGCTCGAGTTTCTGATTGACAATATCTATGTGGTTTTTGGAGACCAGGTATTCCAACAATCTATTGGAATTCCCATGGGTACAAATTGCTCTCCGTTATTAGCAGACTTATTTTTATATTCATATGAAGCAGAATTTATGCAAACTCTTATGCGTGAAAAGAAGAAAACACTTGCTGTGGCCTTCAACTCGACATTTAGATATATCGACGACGTATTGTCAATTAATAATGATAATTTCCATTCCTACGTCGACACGATATATCCTGGTGAGCTTGAGATAAAAGATACCACAGAGTCCGACACTTCTGCTTCATACTTGGATATTTTACTTGAAAAAGACACTAATGGTAATCTAACAACCAAGCTATATGATAAACGTGATGACTTTAACTTTTCTATCGTCAACTTCCCTTACTTATGCAGAAATATACCTTCATCACCTGCATACGGAGTATATATATCTCAGTTGATTCGATACGCAAGATCATGCTCTACGTATGAACAATTTCTTAAACGAGGTAAATTATTGACAAGCAAGTTGATGAAACAAGAATATCAACAGTCTCGTTTAAAGTCATCATTTCGTAAATTCTATGGTCGATACAATGACCTTGTCAGCAAATACAATTTATCATTGAATGAAATGCTGACTGACTTTTTTCATACCAATTGTTAGTCCATTATTTATACACTGAATTGACGACGAATTTTTTCCGTTATTTCCTGATTATGACAACGAGCACACGGCGGGTGTGACCGGTCGGCAGGGGATGCTCACTCCTCCATGGCACCTGATCCCACCTCTGATGTTTCGGAGGTCCGTGTTTGCTCTGCTCTTGTTTTGTATATTGTTTAATGTACGTTGAGATTGAATGCTGTTCGTTATTTCCATATCCATCTGCCTAATATTGATAAGGCGTGGTGCAGTGGGTAAAGCGTCTACTATAGAATCGCGAAGTAAGGGGTTGATCCCATTGTGGGACGTGGAGACCGGTCATTCGGATAAGACCGTATAAAGCAGGTCCCGTGTCGCAGTAGGTGCTGGCATGATAAAGATCCCTCCTTACTCAATGGCTGTTAGTGCCGAGTATAGGACAAAATTTGCAGCTCTCCACCGGCAAGTGAAAAATTCTTGAGGGGAACGTTAAACAATATACATTGAGAAGGAGTTCATGGCGGGAGTGGCCGGTCAGTAGGTAAAGCATACTTTTCCATGGCACCTGATCCCACTTGCGAAAGTTTACTCTACTACGATTTGATTTAGTTGGGTTTAAGCTTGATATCTGTTCGTTATTTACACATGTCACTACAATTCTTACTTGGACTTAACACCTGGAAGACACTGTTTTTGGTCACTTGCTGACTGTTTGATTTGTATCACAATCATGCGATTAAAATCCTAGGCTTTTTATTCCTAAGGAGTATAATAGTCTCAAATTGTTTTTAGCTCTACTGGTCAGAGACCAGAAGAGCTTATGCGATAGTAATGCGTCCGGCGTCCGTCCGTCTGTCTGTCTGTCCGTCTGTCCGTCTGTCTGTAAACAATTTTTCAAAATGCTACTCCTCCTACAGTTTTGGTCTAATTTCAATATAACTTGGCACACAAGTAGACTACACTAAGATACATAATTCTGTGTATCGGTTTTTGATTTCGATGAACGGTGTTGCCGTGGTTTCTAAAAATAGAAATTTCTGTGAAATTCTTTCAAAATGCTACTCCTCGTACAGTTTTGGTCTGATTTCAGTATAACTTGGCACACAAGTAGACTACACTAAGAAACATAATTCTGTGTATCGGTTTTTGATTTCGATGAATGGTGTTGCCGTGGTTACTAAAAATAGAAATTTCTGTGAAATTCTTTCAAAATGCTACTCCTCCTACAATTTTGGTCTGATTTCAGTATAACTTGGCACACAAGTAGACTACGCTAAGATACATAATTCCGTATATCGGTTTTTGATTTCGATGAACGGTGTTGCCCAGGTTACTATAAATAGAAATTTCTGTGAAATTCTTTCAAAATGCTTCTCCTCCTACAGTTTTGATCTGATTTCAGTATAAGTTGGCAAACAAGTAGAATACACTAAGATACATAATTCTGTGTAACGGTTTTTGATTTCGATGAACGGTGTTGCTGTGGTTACTAAAAATAGAAATTTCTGTGAAATTCTTTCAAAATGCTACTCCTCCTACAGTTTTGGTCTGATTTCAGTATAACTTGGCACACAAGTAGACTACACTAAGATTCATAATTCTGTGTATTGGTTTTTGATTTCGATGAACGATGTTGCCGTGGTTACTAAAAATAGAAATTTCTGTAAAATTGTTTCAAAATGCTACTCCTCCTACAGTTTTGGTCTGATTTCAGCATAACTTGGCACACAAGTAGACTACACTAAGATACATAACTTTGTGCATCGGTTTTTGATTTCGATGAACGGTGTTGCAGTGGTTACTAAAAATAGAAATTTCTGTGAAATTGTTTCAAAATGCTACTCCTCCTACAGTTTTGGTCTGATTTCAGTATAACTTGGCAAACAAGTAGAATACACCAAGATACATAATTCTGTATATCGGTTTTTGATATGATGAATGATGTTGTCGTGGTTACTAAAAATAGAAATATCTGTAAAATTGTTTCAAAATGCTACTCCTCCTATAGTTTTGGTCTGATTTCAATATAACTTGGCACACAAGTAGACTACACTAAGATACATAATTCTGTGTATCGAATTTTAATTTTGATGAACGGTGTTGCCGTGGTTACTAAAAATAGAAATGTCTGTAAAATTGTTTCAAAATGCTACTCCTCCTACAGTTTTGGTCTGATTTCAGTATAACTTGGCACACAAGTAGACTACACTAAGAACATAAAGAGACTTTATCAACGATCATTATTCTATTTAATGCTGTTTATAAAGTTTCAAATCCCAGCTGCTTAAGTACTTTCTCTTCCTTTGCTATAAGTTCAAACCAGTAGAGCTTCAGTCTCGACAGAGACTTCTGGTTGTAATTTAAAAGTCAATAGATCTATTGTATATTTTGTTTAACGTCCCACTCGAGAATTTTTCACCCATATGGAGACATCACCGTTTTCCGGTGAAGGGCTTTAAATTTAGACTTAGTCTCGGCTCTCAGGGCCATTGAGCAATGAGGGTTCTTTATTGTGCCAACGCATACCGTGACACGGGACCTACGTTTTAAAGGTCATATCCGAAAGATCCGTAACTTCAGTTATTATAACTACATTTAGGTTTGACGCGATCGAGAATCGAACCCGGGCCTCCCAATCACGAAGCGAACGCTCTACCACTACAGCCTATAGGCAATCGTGACCGGTAAAAGAAGGATATAGAGAGAACGAACAGTATTCAATCTCAAGTCCATAAAACAATACAAAATAGGAGCAGGACAAACACGGACCTCCCGAAACATCAGAGGTGGAATTAGGTGCCACGGAGGAGTGAGCATCCCCTGCTGACCAGTCACACCTGCCGTGTGCTCATTGACTTCATCAGGAAATAACAGAAAAAAACCGTCGTGACTTCATCGTATAAATAATGCACTTACAATAAGTAAGAAAATTGAAAAGTCAATTGAAGATTAGAACTAGTTGATTGATTGTATATTGTTTATCATCCCTCTCGAGAAAATTGTCTCTCATATAGACTATAGCGACGCGACCACTTGCCGGCGTAAAGCTAGAAAATTTGTCGTATGCTAGGCACTCAGGGCCATTGAAAAGAGAAGGATCTTTTTCGTGCCAGCACCTACTGCGACACGGGACCTCGGTTTAAACGGTCTCATCCGAAGGACCGGTCTCCACCGTGGGATTCGAACCTGCAACGTAAGGATCGACTCTAGACCAGACGGTCTAACCACTGCATCATGCGGGCGACTAGACCTATTTGAATGTTAAGTACATGTAATAGACTGTTAAAGGTATGAATGTGTGTGACCCTGAATACTTGTTTCCTTAAAGCACAAGTCTACAAGTAGAGAAGAGTACTTTACATTAACTCCAGAATCATTATTTAAAAGAGAAGAATTGAGACACATTCTTGATTTTATTTTTAAAAAATTAAACATTCTATAAACCGAATGATCCGGAAAAATGTTGACCTGAAAATAGAAAACGAATATCACAAGACAAGCATTAATAATCATGAAAAATGAAAACCGGTTACTATAAAATGGAATCATATAGCATTGGTGGTTATCAAAATTTCATAATACATGTACACGTTTATTTTATGGTCATATGTATCTTTTTTACATGTTACTATGTAATTATGTGATGCTGTACTCGGAACAGACAACCGGGAATGCTTACTGCTCCATGCCCCCTGGCCTGGGGGCCATAAAACTTAGACGAGCTCACTTTTGGGAAAAGTGAGACTGAGATCAAAGGTGAGCTCATCTTAGTTTTATGGCCCCAAGGCCTGATCCAATCTCTTATTTTCAAAGAACACCCTTTTCTCACATATTAGTATTACATCTATTTACACATGAGATCGATCACTGTCTGTTATCTTCACTTTTTACATCTTGTGGCAAGATAATTTGCTTATAGTGACAAGTATGAACATTTCGTGAGCATTTCTTTGCAAAGGTAAATATACAGTACTGTGGTGTTTTCAAGTTAACCAAATGTTTGACAGATGATTTATTATAATCTCAAGGAAGTTTTTAATTGCAATAAAAATTTAATAAAAAACATTCAATAAAACTAATAATTAAAACAAAATGTATATGAACTTACGTAAGCGCTCCGCTTTATTTTAAAAGTCATCAACACTGTTAATGCAAAAATAAGGTTAGTTGAGACAGAGAAAGATAATTTATGTAAAAATTTAAATGGTCAAATATCACTTCTTAACAAAAGGCTCAAGGACCGGTCACCTGAAAATAAGAATGTAAAGAATCCATGGAAGAATTGTGTCCAGCAATATGTTCCCAATGTAAAATGTCGAGTCCATTATGTTTCTTATTAATATAATTTTAGAGGCCCCACGTTTACTCATCGCCGTCCAGGCGTGGGTTTAGCTTTGGTTTGACTGTAGCACAGGAATCTTTGAGTCGATATCTTGTGAGTTAACTTTTGGTGTTGCTGAATTGAGCACTCGATGAAGATTTCAAAAGAAGTTTCCATTTTTAGTAAACATGGCAGCACTGTACATTGAAATCAAAAACCGAAAGATGGAAATTTGTATCTTATTGAGGGCAAAGATATAGTGAAATCAGAACAAAACTGTAGGGGAAGAATTGATTCGAAACAAAAATCGTGTACAGAAAATGTAATCAGTAGAGCATTAATTAAATCAGGGTTCGTAGTTAACTTTTTTAGCACTAGTCCGTAAGGATTAGTGACTTCTAACTCTCTTACATGTATTCCACTAGTCCGCTCACTATCAAGTAAAATGATTAACAAATCTTAAAATTTTATCAATTTGTTTTCTTGCCGAAAAAGTATTGTCTAATTCTTTCACCGCGTGAGCTCCAGTGATGTATTCCAGGAAAGGTTTAACTCTTCTATCCCAGGTGTCATAAACTGAATCAAGACGAAATCATCGGAATGTTCTTCCTTCCGTCTGTTACACTTATCTGTAACTCCTCTTATACCACTTAATGAAAGAGGTAAGTTCACTTACTTCCTAAAATGGCCATTTTACCAATTAACTGACTAAGTCCTTACGTCCCCTTCGATTATCAACATAATGTGGACTTAGTGCTAACATACCATATAAAAAAATTCCTCTGAGAGTCCAAGTTTTGATGCTCAGGCTATGGGATAGGTCTACTACAATGTTCTTTTTTCTAGTTATATTTTTAGATAAGAAGTATTTGGTCTTATAAGATCATTTGAAAAGAATTACAAGAAAATGATCAAAATATGAGCCCACCCCGCGATCCAATGTTTTTTTTCATAAATTAGCATCTTCGCAGCAAAGTTAAGGTTACAAAAAGGAGGCGGAGCCTAGTTTGTACGAGAAAACTTGACTATGACATCATACACAATATACGTCATACAACATTTCTTAAAAATACCACAAAATGAGTTTATCTGCCAATTTGACCAGTAAGAAATCATCAAACTACATAAAAACTTACTACAACGTGTTGTTTTTTCGTTAGTTAAATCCCACATAACAAGTTATAAACAAGTCATTGATTGCAATACACTTGTCAATATGACGTCATTTCTTACAACGTGACGTAGTTTGTATGCAGTGAGAGATAGATCAAGTAATATTTTCTCAACAAAATATGTATTCTCTAATTAAATGAAATATTATTTACAGATATTCTATGAACCAATAACTTGAATTTAATGTCTTCTTCACTATTTTATTAATATATTTTCTGTACATTACGTATTTAATTGACACTGTCGTAAATTTGTATGCAAGTACATCGGAAGGTAATGTGGGGGTCTCAATAAATCGATCTAGTGCAAGGGCATACACTCTATGGATCAAAGTAAGCTTTTATATTTCAACTATAGAACTATTAAGGTATCTGAAAAGTGCTGCGATCCTGATGAAATCTTTAAAACAATTTAATTATATAAATATTTCATGCCCCTAACCAGCAAAAAATATAGCATTCGGTCATACAAGTATAATTTTAACAATTAAATTGCAGAATTTAGACAGGATCGCAGCACTTTTTAGAAACTACAATGCGTGTTAAAAATATTTATACACTAAACTTTGTAATTTAACTTGGCTATGCCCTTGCACTAGTGATATTTATATGTAACATCAATACTTCAAGTCAATGAGCTAAAATCGCGTGACTGCCGCATCACGTGACTAGTCTAAATACAAAATATAATCGTCCTCGATATGTAGTTATTAACCATAATGACAATTATCCGATATAAATAATGTACTAAAAATAATCGCCATCACGATTACGAATACATTTTTAAATACAAAATTTAGTCGATATTTTTATTGCGCACCTTAACTGTACTGCGAATTCTGAAGCAGTTCTTTCATTATATAATTAAACATTTAAGATTAAAAGTAAGGGGTTATGCAAAAAATTCAAAAACGGCCAAAATATTTGGCAATTTTAAAAGAAAGAACTATTTTCGGTGTATTGCATATCATTGTCCCCATGAAAATTAAATTTTGAAAAATTCTTAAAATGTGTTGTATTGTATAAATTATATGAAAATATAAATTAACAAAACGTTATAGTTTCAACGTAGGTTATTGACAAATGTTTTTAATTTATGACGTCACAAACTCGTCGGATTTTGCAATATTTTTTAAAAAGGACAAAATGGACAAAAATGTCAACAATTTTATTTATAAAATTTATAGAGCGCATGTCTGTTCAGGAAGAATATTTGCATATTTAATTGATACTAATATTCTACACATTATATCAAAATTGTGAGCCTGAACACACCTGCGCTCGGTGATTTTTACTCAAAATATTGACGCAATTTTCACATTTTTCTATAGACATCGTGGAAATTTTAGATTTACGTCATTTTCCTGACGTCATTTCAAACATATGACGTCATTGCTGACGAAAACATTCAGTGTTTTGAAATCAGCATGAATCCCCCTGTTTAAAAACATAAATTAAATTTTACTCCGTCAAAGTTTGATTTTGGGGGCAAATATTGGTTACTACCGAATAAAGTTCTTTGGAAGATTTGAGCAAAATGACGCAATTCATGACGTCATAATACATGGGAGAAAAAATACGTCATTTAAGGAATGTTTTTTAAAAGTTTTGTGTGAGTTATTGGTGTGTGAATCACACAGACTTGTCACGTAGGCATATTTCGTGAAGCGCGCTAGCGCTTCATGATGAATATGCCTACGTGCAAGTCTGTGTGATTCTCACACCAATAATTCACACAAAACTTAAAAACATTCCTTATATTTACATTTTACATGTTTGGAAGCAACTAAAATATACTTAATATTTGAATTTCTCCCTGCCCTATATTGTTGCATTTTTACTAACGTCGTTGCTGTCTCATTGTGACGTCACGTTAACGCACGTTTCTCCGTGTATATTTCTATGCGTGAGTATACACGAAAATGGTTTTCAAATCAATTTCACAGTTGGCTTAGTAGAAAAACATAGTGAATGTAAATATTTTGATTTAAAGTCACCAAGGGTGCAAGTGAAATTTCACTATTGACAAGTAAGAATGAGCAGTTCTGATTATTCAGAAATTCACAGGGCCAAAAGAGGCCCAAGGTAAACCTTGTTATTTGATGAGACTTTCACAAAGTCTTTGTTACATAAAGCCATTGTGCGTCTCTCATTGTTCTTTTTGATCCAACACATATTTTGGGTTCACCATGCAACAAAACGTCTGCCATAATATTCATATGGGAGGCAGGGGTATCATTTAGTGAGCTCATTGCTTACAATGCCTCTAGTTTCTATTGTAAATTTATGTAAAAGTTTAAATGTTAAGTTGTGTATATTCTAACGAAATATATTGTTTGATCAAGGCCAGTCTTCCAGGTACACCACTGTTTCAATTCATTAACTAGTAAGCCAGCACTATCTTAAATGGGAATTTAAAGCTCAACTAGTGTATGGATCTCATCATCACCAAAATTTGTAATAATTAATTAAAAACTATTTTGAACAAGATTTATTTTCTTTCTAATGTGTTCGTATGTCCCTTTTCGCTGGTCAAGGGTTTCTGGTACGCTAACTCTCTTCATGAACCCTTAGCATATGGTGTTCATAGAAGGTGTTCATTCTGTTGGGGTGGGTTTTTTTTTCTCTCGATCGGCATTTCTTTTTTGTAAAAGACGATATTTGCGCAAGTAAACGACCATCTGTAAGATAAAATGCAATTCTATGAATAGATATGCTGTCATCCAATATCTTGTAAATATGTGATTAAGAATCTATATTGAAGCTTCCGATTTGTACTATAGATAAGATTGATTGATTGATTGTACATGTATTTTGTTTAACGTCCCTCTCGAGAATTTTTCACCACCACTTGCCGGTGGAGAGCTGCAAATTTTGTCCTATACTCGACACTTAGGGCCATTGAGCAGGGAGGGTTCTTTTTCGTGCCAGCACCTACTGCGACACGGGATCTCGGTTTATACGGTCTCATCCGAAGGACTATAAATAAGAAATTAACTCAACTATTGCTTTTTAAATACTCTTGAGTAAAAAGAATTGATTTAATTTTTTTAAAACACGCGTCTTTATTTATGTCGATGACGCAATCTGTGTGTGATTCGAGATCACGTGACCAAAATAATCCCGTCTTTTGACTTCACCGTATGCTAAGGGTTCATGAGGAGAGTAGAGTAGCGTATCTGAAACACTTGGCTAGCGAAGATGTCGTATGTCATGGTTTTAATTTTTGTACACTTTATACCTGCAAAACCCTCATCTTTGAATGACCATTGGTTGAATGCTGCCACCGTAGTTGCTTCGACTACTTCATTTTAGACAATCTGCATTGTGATATGATGAGATGTATTGCAACCTGCATCGTGATGAGAGGTTCTCAGCACACTGTTCTCTGGATGATGTAAAAGTGACCCTATTGACTTTGCTTGTTCAGATGTCAATTCAAAACCATGGAACGTAGTTACAGCAGCTTCTTCCGAGTCATTAACTGTGCATGACACCTTCAATATTTGATCTGATTTTAATATAACTTGGCACACAAGTTCGAGGGTTGTTCGAATATTATTGAGACATTGTATTCTGCTTTCTAATGAAAGTCTTTCGGTGAAATTTTGCATATACGTTTGACGTACATTAAAAATTACAAAAAAAGCAATACCGGGTAAATATTTTACGAATATTAAATATTTTCTGTACGATGCTACATAAATGCGTCAATAATCGGGGTACCCGGAGCAGTCACGAAATCAGATATTTAAAATATGTTACACCAACGTTCTAACTCTTCGTGGACCCATAATAAGAGCGAAAATAATTCAGTTTGTGTGCATAATTTTTCAGCTTTATTTCAGATTCATATAATTCAACTTTGTTAGAATTTTGATCACAAATACGGAGATAATTAAAACTTTAAGGGCGGTAGAGAAATCTGCAAAGAACGAAAAAATGGATTTGGACGTCAAGGGCGGAGCAGCCAGGATACCAGCATATGTGTGTATCGCAATGTAGAACTCTTTTCCAGACAGGACAACCTGCTAAAACAATAGCAACGGGGAAAAATGTGTTTGGTTGTTTTTTAATTGATATACAGTTTAATTCAACAAGAGTGAAATCAAAAGCATCGGACAACCATAGTTATTACATAAGATATTGATATCATTACGGTATTTATAAAGTTGTCCCGCGTTGCATAAATCAGCACTGCATGATACCAATTTCATACCAGTTGTTAGTCCATTATTTATACACTGAATTGACGACGGATTTTTTCCGTTATTTCCTGATCATGACAACGAGCACACGGCGGGTGTGACCGGTCGGCAGGGGATGCTCACTCCTCCATGGCACCTGATCCCACCTCTGATGTTTCAGAGGTCCGTGTTTGCTCTGCTCTTATTTTGTATATTGTTTAATGGACGTTGAGATTGAATACTGTTCGTTATCTCCATATCCTTCTTCATGATTCTAAATCATCCTTTCCCACAAATGAAAATTTGACATGGGGGTAGCAACGCCATACATTTTTAAAGAATAGGTTGAGAAAAGAGACTGTGTGACTGTTGCAAAGTTATACGTAATAACAAAGAAGAAAAAAGTATAAAACGTTTCGCGATCGTTTTACATGCGAAACCATCTCCAGCTGTCCTGAAGTTAAATGACGTAGCGATGCTGCTCCGGGTCGATAGACATATGCATGTTCATTTCACCGAAACTTTTCTTATTATCACAGGAATTAGAAATTTCGCATGATTGTTTAATTCGTTCTTTATAAAATGTGAATGAATTTTCATGAAATTAACTCCGTCCTTTATGGAGTAAATGTAATTGTCTCAATAATTTCCGAACAGACCTCGTAGACTACACTAAGATACATAAAATAGTGCATCGGTTTTTGATTTCGATGAACGGTGTTGCCATGGTTACTAAAAATAGAATTTTCTGAGAAACTCCTTTCAAACACTACTCCTTCCACAGTTTTGGTCTGATATCAATATTACTTGGGACCAAGTAGACTTCACTAAAATACATAGAATAGTGCATCGAATTTGATTTCAGTGAAAGGTGTTTCCTGTGAAATTCCTTTAAAACGCTACTCCTTCTACAGTTTTTGAAGGATGACATTTGCTTCCTTTCTCATCCTTTATTATAAGTACAAACCAGTAGAGATACAGTCTCGAAAGAGACTTCGGGTTAATATTTGTTTGTTTTTAACTGATAAAACTCGGGTCTTCAAGCTTTAAATCCGAGTTCTAGTAGATAGCACCCTGAGGTACACTTCCACAATAATACAGGCTTCCTCTAAAAATAGGCTACGCATGGATAGGTCCCTAATGATGTTTGTAAGAAAATATAAAACGAAACATGTAGAGATAATATAACGATCAGTATTCAAGATCAAAAGTCCATTTAACAATGTAAATTCAAGAGCAGAGCAAACAGCGACCTCCAAAATATTCAAGGTTTTAATTTAATTTTTTTTAATTTAAACAATATTTTATTCACAGATGTTATTGTGAATAGGATTGGGCAGCAGGCGCAGCCTATTTTAGCCCTCTCCCTACATTTAGGTCAAGGTACAAAACAAATAGTGATAATAAAAGAATGTACAAAAGAAGAGAGAAAAAAAACACAAACAAAAATGAACAAAGTAACATAGAAAAAAAACAGAAAAAGTCATATATAGGAAATTAAACAAAAGAGAAAAATAGAATGAACAAAATAACAAAAAGGGCAAATTACAGGGGGAGACAAAATACAAAGTAGTACCGGTTTGGGAGTACTTCTAACAAATAAAGATTATATCTATATATGGATATGACAGTGTTTATATAAAACGTTTTGTTGCTGCTATAAATGTATGTACAGCTTCAAATATTTGTATATTAAGGTTTTAACAGGTGACTTGGAGTTAGCATCCCCTACCCGACTGGTCACACCCGCAATGTGCTCCTTGTCATGATCAGGAAGTAACGGAAAATGCCAAAGACAATTCAGTGTATAATGGACTAAAAATAAGTATGAATTGAGTTGCACAAAATGAAGTAGTAGAATGAATGAGTTTACTTCTAATCAGTGATGAAGTTTGAATTGTAGATACTAGTAAGTTTGATCACATATGGCATTATTTTCAAAAATCAAGGAGTAAAAATTAAAAATAAATGTATGTCGATGAATGATGATGTCGATGGTGGTGTTGTTTTGATGACACTTTATTGAACTGCCACACAATATAGTCATGTAAACCTATACATCTAACGTTACAAGGATTTCTGGGTTCTTTACTGATGTCCTGAGACATTGGACAAAAAGTTTTGAGAGTCATATCAATTTTAAAACAGTTTTTTTTCGAGCACGTTCGGTTTCCTACACCGGAACTTTATGTTCAGCTCCCCCTGTGCCGTCTCCACATCATCTTCTCCTTTGGCCAAGAATTTCATGAACCCGACTCTTAATTGAAAGTGTGACAGAAATGATACTTGCATTGAAAATAGTCTTTTTTCTGTCTTCGAAATTCTTCTGTCTTCTTTTTCTGCCTTCTCATTTCCTGAATAAAAAATCAGATTAATATTGATGAAAATTATTCTTGATTATTCTTAACAGGTTTGGAATATAAAAGTTCGTTTAACGAAGACATTTAAAAAAACTTTTGCTGTCAAATACTATATCAAAGTAAAAGAATACTTGCAATTAGTAATTAATAACCGACACAATAAATTAATTTTACCACAGTTGGCGAGATGCAGCAAATGTTGGGACCGCAGTCTCTTGTGTGTAGCAATAGCTTTGTCTGCAATTCCGTTTTTTAAAGGCCTTCAGGAATAGATATGAGATAATAATATTAATCTTCTGTTGCATTTGTAATAAATGTAGATAGATACATTGTAAACAGGTTTGTAATCTTAGAACTTTTTACAAATAAAAAAAAAACAAAACTTGCATTTCATTGTCTTTTCAACAACGTATTACAGTACTTGTGGGAATTTATAAATCCTTATCTGCCCGTAGTCTCTTTTCCAAATAAAAAGATAATTATTTGTAGAAATCTTCTTAATAGCTCATATCTTTATTTATTTCATTTAAAAAAGAAGCTATCAAAGAATAATAAGTTCCTGTTGAAGTTTACCACTGCATGCATTGTTCCGTTTCGTCCTCTACAAAAACTCCAGCAGACTTGATGCAAGGCACTGTTCAATCGTTTTATCTCCAAATCTCTCTATATTTCAAGATTATAGCTTTTTTACAGTCTCAGATTATTCTCTTGAACTCTTGGAAATTTTGAAACCACACGAGTCTACCAAAGTCAACAGCTTTTAAAAAATATGACGTTTCAACTTTATACATTTATATTCCCCACGAGTAATTTAAGTTCAGGCTGTTTGGTATCATTGACAGTTAGTTTTTCAGTAGAAATGCACTAATAAATGTACTTACCTGGTCATTGCTCATTTGCAAAATTATTTTGTGAAAACACATTCTGTTGTTACTCGAGCACAAAATGCAGTAAGACATGCAGGGATCAAAGGGGATACGGATCCTTCGAAAAGTCAAGTTTTATTTAAACTGACATGAAAATAACTAAAGCACACTGCCAACGGCTCCTAGGGACTTGAAAATGAAGAAACGTATGGAGATGAGGAACAGTATTCAAGATAAAAAGTCCATAAAACAATACAATAACATTTAAAATATGAGCTAAGCAAAAACGGACCTCCAAAATATCAGAGGTGGAATCAGGTGCCTTGGTACAGTAAGCAACCCCTGCCGACCAGTCACACCCGCCGTGTGTTCCTTGTTATGATCGGTAAATAACATAAAAACCTGTTGTCATTTCAGTGTACATGTATGAAAAATGAACCAACATTAAAATTGTTAAAATATGAAAATGTTATATGAAAAACGTGTGTTAGCATTTGACTATAAGCGATAAAGCTTCATATATATATATATATATATATATATATATATATATATATATATATATATATATATATATATATAGAAAAAACTCCTGAAGATTGGAAATGAAACCGGTTGAGTTTATTTCGGTGTTGTGATTTTTTTTATTTTATATACATATATATATATATATATATATATATATATATATATATATATATATATATATATATATATATATATATATATATATATACATATATATAGGAGCAAGCGTGTCTGAGAATAGGGAACAATTAAAGGGAGAGGACCGTTGACTATACGAATTCAGGAGAAGTTATATCTTATATATTTTTGTTCTATGTCATTAAGATACATGTATATCTAAAAATTATTTTCTTGTTAGATTGTTTTTTTGTTTTTACCTAGCCATCATTTTGAGAACTCAATGTTTCAATATTTTTTAAAAATAGATTTGCAAGTTGTTGCTGGATACGTTTGGACTATAGAAATTCTGCTGGATCCTGGTCAATTCAAACAGTCGTCTATTTGGCCACCAGGAATGATATCCAATAACATAAGGCCAGTCCTGTCACAACAGGGAAACCATTGAACACGTAAGACCCATCATCTTGTTTTAATATACAAAGTAACAAGAGGCCCATGAACCACATCGCACACCTGATCACCGTGGCTAGGAAAAAAGCAAAAATCAATCCAGTTTTGAAAAAACTTAAATACATGTGGTCACAACCTACCTCTAAAAGGCAGAAGGAATGTTGATTTGTTGATTTGATGCTTACATATTTCTTAGGCTTGCTGTGGCTTTTTTTCCCTGCAAGTCTATTCTTTCATTTATGCCTCACGCTATCCCCGGGGGTCATGATTTGAACAAACTTGAATCTACACTACCTGATGATGCTTCCTTATAAATATGACCAATCATGGCTTTTTCGTTCTTGAGAAGAATATTTTTAAAGATTTTTCCTATATATTCCCATGTTAAACTTTTATACTTCATTGTGGCCCCACCCTTCCCCCGGGGGTCATGATACGAACAAACTTTAATCTATACTACTTGAGAATGCTTCTTTATAAATATGAACAATCATGGCTTTGTTGTTTTTGAGAAGAAGATTTTTAAAGAATTTTCCTATATATTCCTATTTAAAACTTTGGTCGTCCATTGTGATCCCCCTTACCCCTGGGGTCATGATTTGAACAAAATTCAATCTACACTACCTGAGGATGATTCCACATTAGCTTCATCTTTCCCTACCCAGTGGTTCTTGAGAAGACAGTAAATGCCACCAAATTTTTCACTATTTCATAATTATCTCCCCTTGAATAAAGGCTTGGCCCTTTATTTGCACAAACTTGAATCCCCTTCCACTAAGGATGTTTTGTGGCAAGTTTGGTTGAAAGTGGCCTAGTTTCTGAAGAAGAAGTCGAAATGTTAAAAGTTTACCAACGGACGGACGGACAGACACACGGTCTACAGAAAAATTCAGCTGAGCTAATAAAACTTGGTTAAAATGAGCTGATAAGATATTTGACCAAAGTCTGGTGTTACTGTTACTATAGATCTTTTACGAGAGCTTTTCAATTAATAATGTCCTCGGTGCTCGGAAAGAAATGAAAAAACGCTTTTCAATGAATTATTCTAAATGATTTAACTTAAATATCATCTTTTAATCAAAATACATGTCTGTAACATTTTATCCAATTTCTTATTGTTTTAGAACAGATTTTTGAGTATGGCCTTTCGTATACTGGAATATGGCAGATCGTATGATTTCCTGTGCTTGTTTCTTCTTCCTGAAAGGTGTTTTTACAAGTTTGGGAAATGAATTTAAAGGTAGAAAGATCTGGTGAATATTGTTAGTGTGACAAAACATTTTCTTTCTGTTTACCCCCCCCCCCCCCCCCCCCACAAAATCCTTGATTCTTCACGGCCGGAGGGTTTGGATGCTGTCATGAAGAAATTTGTTTCTGGTTCCTTCCTCTCACAAAGCTTTCGATTTTTTGTTGTTGCTTTCTAGACTTCTCCAGAAATTGAACTGCCTCCCCGAATAAAAATTTGAACAACAATATGATGCAAGTAATAGCATATAAAACTGTTTTTTGTGCTTTTGTAATTCTTTGCTCTTCTCAAGCCTCTGCTGTTTTTGTCAAGTGTATCGTATTGTAAATTTGTTTTGAGGGTTTAAAGCAATGGATTCAAGTTTCATTGTCTGTTTGAATTTCAGACAAACGTGGATGAGTACATTTTTTATTTTTTTTTTTAGATAATTGTGTATAAGTTTTATAAGTTATTATTTTTTAAGATAATTGTGTAGAAATTCTAACACTCTGTCGTTTTCACTCATTTTTCAAAACATAGGGTGACCATTGAGTATTTAGCTTTTTACTGTCAAATGTTTCTTTAAAACATATTAAACTAACCCCAAATTGATGCCTATCAAATTTGCTATGTGTCTAATGGTCAGTCAAAAATAATCAGCGATACTTTATTGTTTTTTTTGGAAACAGTACATGTACATTGGTTCTTGTAAGTCCTTGTCGTCACGGACGGTACCAATTTTTGATGCCCATTATATCATTTTTGTTCATTGAATTCCACCTGCTCATGTATCTATAAAACAGGCACTGGTTGCAGTAAATCTCATAAATTTCAGGTGGTTGTGGGGACGACCTGTTTTTGTCAATTAAAGGCCTCCAGAGCGTATCATTTTTTTTACGTTTTGACGTGACAAACGTTACACATCTCATTTTACATCGCTAGCAATCAAGAGTACTTTTAAATATTGCAAGGTTCAATCTGTTTTAATCCCCTCTATACATATTACTTTTCCAGAAATTGACGAGTGTGCGAGTCAACTATGCCTGCAGCTGAATAATGGGACATGTACAGATTTTGTTAATTCGTTTTCTTGCTTCAGTCATCCTAGATCTACTGGCGGTTATTGTGAAACAGGTAAATACCAGTATGTCTGAGAGGTTTTTTAAAGGTAATTTTAACTATCTAAATGAATGGAAGGTGTATTTATCAGTTTCAGTTTATATAATGATTCATTTGAATTTTACCTATTTTACTTGTAATCTGTTCAAATTTTGTAGACATAAACGAGTGTTTCTTAAATAAGACATTGTGCTAAGGAAGTAGATTTTTTAACCTGTATTTATCATCAAGAGATTGTTTTGATTGTTGCATGAAATATATTGCTTCTTTAACTTGCATCAATACCATGACTGATATATATGTATAAATTGGTCAACTCTTAAAAATGACAATTTGAAAGTAATTTTTGGATGAACTTTATGAAAATGATATGTTTTTCTGAATATTTTATATTGTGTCAACATGGATGAAAGTTCTTACAGTATATATATATATTTCTTTTTTCCCAACCCATTGCTTGTAAATGGGAAAAAATTAGGTGTGTGTATTACACTCACGAGTCTTTGTACTTTGTAGAGGGAATAGAATTCAACTTATTAAATCAAAATCTTATTCTGAAATTATACAGTGGAGATTTTTAACTGAGAAACATCTAATTTAAATGTATACACTTTTCATGACATTGTATGGGGCAGAGAATTGACTTTTAAAAATGTATGCCCAATTTCATTATTTATGTTTATTAGAGGGCGGAGCCCTCTCACGGGCCCGAAGGGCCCGTGAGAGCGAAGCTCTTCCTATAGGTAACACGTATGTGTATGAAAAATAAAAGAAATCTATTGTAAACTATATGTCAATTACAATACCTATGGAACTGAGATTCTTGTCGCCAATATGGCGTCCTGTAAAATGGCGTCGTTTTGATTCACGCGCAAATTCTCGTTGTTGATGAGACTTTCATCAAAGTGAAAACCATTTAATCCAAGGATAAATAGTAGTAATGGTTTTTTACTTAAAATCAAATCCATCTTCCAACTTTCGATTTAGACGTTTAGATTTATTTATAGTTCGCGCTTCACAAGTATAACGGCATTTGATTGGTTAGAAATTCCCTACAGGCGACGCTGTCTTCTACACTATTGAGGAGCGGATCTATATGTGGCGCCTTTCACTAGGCTGTAGAAGGAAAATAATCCTTATTTATTTGTTAATAAAATTTAATAATAACGAATGTCTTCAGGATTATTGTCAATACATACCAAGCTAGAAATATAGTATTTTTTTAGACATACTGTACAATTTTTTTGAACAGTTAAATTATATGTTTTAAAAGTTATATTTAAAATTTAATACCCTGTGAAAAGTCTAAATATAGGGACTCAATAAATGTGTGGAATATTTTTAAAAAAATTTTTTAGGTATCCAAATTGTTTATGAATATCTACTTGTACATAGATATATAAATATTTAGCAGATGGAAGTCTGAGTCTCATTTTTGTTGTGATTTTTAAAATTCAATATTTCATTTTATGAAGTTTTTCAAATGAACAAAATTTCAGTATCTTAAATATAATAATCAAAACAAAAATCTTAATTGATATATATGAATTTTAAAAATATAGAAAAGATTTTTTTAGACAATTGGAATTACATATATTCTGTAAAGTCTAAAATTAGGAAAAACTAAGTTAGACAATGTATGATGTACAGTCTGGAGAGGTAGTTGTTCAGTCTGCATGTATCAGTAAATGCATGTAAATATACAGTCACGAAGTTATATGACTTCAATGTTGCAATGCATGCTGTTAATGTAATACACATCAAGCATATCAATATAGTTTTCTATCCTAATAAATGTGCTTTTAAACTTTTAAAAACATGAAGCAAATATTCAGAATTTTGGTTTGACATCAATAAAGTTAAATATTCAATTCAAACTTCTCAGAAGTGTACCCTACTATTCACAAGTTTTGGTTTTGAAATTATATGATTAACCAAGTCTTAAACGACAAAGATACCAGAAAAATTACTTTTAATTTCGAGTTTTTTTTTCTTCAGATAATTAAAAAGTATAACTGTTTTCAAAACGATTGTGTTAATGTTAAATTTAGAAAATTCGAAAGACTATTTAAATCAGATTTGTTTTAACAACATCAGCCAAAAAAAAAAAAAAAACCTGAAAAGTGAAATATACATTTTTCGTTGAAATAAAGAAAATAATCATTATAATTAAATTAATGGGTTACCAAGTAATGTAAAATAAAAAGAAATAAATAAGAAGAAACTTTAAAAAGATATATCACAACAGGGACCTAATAAATGTCCCTAATCATGCATCCGTTGCAAATTTTTTTCTCATAAAAGTTGTAATGCTGTTATATTTTCAACCTTCGTGATAGTAACACAGTCAAATTTGGTCTGATGATGAGATTCATCCAGGAAGTAGACCATCTGTCTGTATTTTAGGTCATCTGAGTTCGTCTTCTGATCTGGTCTTGACAATATTGTTCTTACTTTAGATGACGTCATAACTATGATAATGTAATGGGAGTAGGCCTAATAACAGTTGAGAAATGATTTGAGGTTTCCAGATCAGTGTTGTTAAATAAACATATGAATTAAATGTAGTGAAAGACAAAGAAATGATGCTCAGAAAAGTTTATGAGTTGATTATTGTAGGATATATTTGGGAACAAGTTTACTGTTACATGCATTAAAGTTTGAGGTGTCGTTGGGCCGAGGTGTATCACATTTCTTGGACCTCGGTACGTTGAATCCCTTACTGGTCCAGTGCATGCCACTCCCTTTCCCCACTACATTCTTCGACGTTTAGTACTCTGGCTAGACAACCCTTTGTCTCATGATGAAATATCTCAGTTAGTTAATTCTTAGATTTATTACATGTATTTGAATGAAAAGTTTTTTTTAAGAACTGAGTTCTTTGTTATGATTCTCTGACACTGACATACAATTTCAGAATTTAACTGATTTGTCATTAAACAATAAAAGGTAGCAATTTTCTCTTCATGGCTCCGCCCTCACTAACGGTCACACCGTCTAACATATTACAATAAAGTATGCTAACTTCAAAAACATGACTCAATTTCATTGTTTATTACCATAAAATATGTTTAAAAAACACGACTTTTTGTAATTTTTTCAACATTGTTTCCTGTCCAATATTTTTATTTTAACGTTGTAAAAACGATTTTAACGATGTCTGCGTTGTTCCGCCAATGAACATAGCGTATTAGGAAATGAGAACAGAAGAACTGTTAGTTCAGTAATTTTATTTGATCAGAGAGAGAAAAAAGTCTTCTCAAGAACGACAAAGCCATGATTGATCATATTTATAAGACACAAAGTTTGAAAAAGAAATACATTGGAAAATCGTTTCTAAAAATCTTTTTTTTTCAAGAAAAGCAAAGTCATACATCTATTTGGTCATATGTACGAATAAGCCCTAAAAAGTAGTGTAAAATCATGACCCTTAGTTTACATATCAACAAAAGTCAAAGCGGGAAATATGAAAAAATATTCAGTGAATGGTATCTCCTGGATAATGGTGTAACTATAATCTATTCTAATAATTATGTATATTTTTCCCATGGATAAAGGGACTATAACTATGATCGATTCTTATAATCAAAGATGATTTAAATAGTTAGAGATTAGAAGCATGGGCGTGCAAAGGACAATTTTGGTTTCACTCAGATATGGTGCTGTTGACCTTGGGCTACTCATGGATCTTTCGTCTGCCACGCATTTGGTACCGACAAAGGTTGCATTGATATCTGCTAGGCTGGGCGACACGGATTTCAATACTGAATTCAATACTGCGTTATCAGCAGGATTGTTGTTCTGTGGGGCACATGCAGCAGGGACTTCTGGGTCCGTCAGCACACAGTCACGGTATATTATATCAGCACTGACTGTAACAAAACACACACAAGTACTGGTCATCATCATACTAAACTAAACATTGACTGGTAATACTGTGAAAAAGTACTACCATATAAGGGGGTAGATCCTAGAGACGAAAGACAAAGAGATAATGCTCTAAATTTTATTCCTGATATATGTTTTGCAGTAATAATGTAAAAGATAGCTGCGAAAAAATTAGTAGGGCAAAGGAGAAAAAGGTGTGTTTGTTGGTCGATTTTCCAACTCGAGTTTTTAACTGTATTTAACAAGTCAGCAACACTCGTGTCTATTGACAATATAAAAGTTCATAAATTAATATAAAAAAGCTTGCCTTTATTGCAAGGTTAATTTAATCTTATGGATATACTCATTTTTAAATAAATCTTCTCTTACTTTGGGTTCAATATGATTTTTAATGTAGAGAATTTGCGATATAGCTCATAAAATTTTACAAATCTTATTTTCAGCATAATAATTTTCATTGTTGCGGGTTCTTTTCCTTATTATAGTAAATAACAAAAGTCATAAGCGTTTTCACATTTATCTAGATTACATCAACTGTACATAGTATATATTCCGGCTCCACAGTAACCATAACCATTACACCACACACCATACAACACCGAACACAGGACGTAACGTAGGACGTGTAACCTGGAACGTAGGACGTATTACGGGACCTACATAACAAAAAATTGTAAACACATTAAGTTACACATTAATACAGAAAGCAAGTTTACATACAAGTTATTACCCACATAACCCACTATACATGAAATGGGATAATAATGGGGTCAACATCACAGCGCTGCTTTACAGAACTTGTATTAAATGCTTTTACACAATAATTACATTATTTTACATGTAACTTACACTTACACACAGTAACTTCTCTTACATAGTTACTTTACTGTTTAGAATCATAATGAAACTAAATACGACAATACTAGAGCCGATACTTCCAATTAACATTACTCACTATAATATTTATAGAACGTACAAACTATACAAACGAACGAACGAACATTCAAACGAATAAACTAAAATTAAAATACGTTGAAATAACAAAGTTATCCCAGGACCGTTTAATTAACAAAACAGAGAAGAAAATGTAAATAAAACATGTTACTCACCTCAGAAGTCAGTGTCTGTATTAAGGATATAAAATATTATAACTTTACAAAACTTGGACAGTAAAAATTGGTCAATCAGAGCTCGTGCTGTTACATCTTGGAAAGCCGGTTTTTAAGAAGGACGGAAGCCTAAACTCAGGTATATAAATACAGGTAATGTAGAGGTACCAAAGAGGGTGTTCGAAAAGAGGTGCAGAATGGGAAAACTGAAAGAAACTAAGGAACAACGTTAGAACAAATATCACAGTAAATTTAAAATACAAACAAGACAAATAAACAATACAACACCGTAAATGTGACATTCATATCTTAAAATATTTCAGACCATCTTACCTTTGACGATGCCTACGCTAACTTGCAAAGTGCCGTTGTAGGTCCCACATTTGTACACTTGTCCTGACGTTGGATTACTGGGGCACTCAACCAAACTCACGCCATCGGCTGCTTGTGCTGGAGGGGTGTTGGCACATTGAGGACTTTCGGGTATTGCAATGTTTTGGAGAATTGAAGAGAGACTTGAAGGGGGGTCCTTTATAACCACGTGCGTACATTTAGAGCATTCCAATCCTAAATAAAACAAAATAAAATAAAGGACGGTTTTGCAAATAAAATACATGTACTTTATTACATTTATAAATTATAAAAAGAATGTTTCCATCAAATTCCGATTTTTTTACCATAAGACAGATAAGGAAATAATTCTCATTAAACAATCGATTTATAAATAAAGCAAAATTTATCCAATTAAGACGGCTTCTGGTGACATTTACCTCTAAGTCAATTCTTAAGCACTAAGTATGTTTATGCAACACGAGTTAATAATTACTCTGTCTACTTAATTATTAGTGACTCACACGGCATGATCTAGTAAACAGAAAAGATATTTCCTCACTTCCTTCTAAAATTTCTGAACCACAGAGTATTTAAAGAGACTGTTTTGTCTTCTGAATTTTTGTATGTCAAACCACTTATACAAAATTAGTCTGATGCACATTTAACTTACCAAATACTGTGTCCAAGACGGTTAACAGAACAATAACCAGGGATGATAAATCCATTTCAAAATCTGAAAGTAAGAGTTAAAATAAAGAGATATTCACCATAGTGCCTTTAATAAGTTGTCATTGTCTATTCCTATGTATATGATGAATCATTGTTACAAAGAAGAAGTGTTTTCCGTATAAGACCCACTGTTTTTTGAACGATGTAATAATCCATAAGAGCCACTACGATGCATTTGGTAAAGCAGAACAGTTCGTAATTCTTAACAGGATGCAGGTTGTTTCCTAGTAAGGGGTGGGGGGAAAAGATTTCTGTATATTTGTAATAACGTATTTGATAAGCACCTTTCCATTCTTGTTTACTAGAGACCCTTTGATAAGTTGTATATTTTTGTATATGAATCCATTTACCTTCATCAGTGAGTATCACTGATATATGGCAAACCGTTAACTGCTGCAGCCCTTTTCTCGGAGATTAAAATCGGTGATTTATTCACTAACAGGTGTAAAATGTATGCAAATTTTAATTTTGGTGTGTGAAAGTAATTTTTGCGATACGCTCTACTGCACTTACTGTCTGCATGTATATCAGTATGATATTTTAATGAAATCAACAATGCTATATTTTATTAATAATTTCATTTCAGAACTTCGAGAAATTATTATATTGCAGCATATAATAATATCACATTTTTATGGCAAGCCCTTTTGCTATTTATTCGGAAAATAAAAATTTATCTTACAATATCTCGCATTTTAGAGGAATATCTCTTTAGAAATAAAGATATCTTACAACTTAAAGAGATATCTCTTTGAGAAAAAGATATGTCTTAAACTTAGAGAGATATCTCTAATACTTACAGAGATTTCTCCTTTTCCAAACTTTTCACTTAACTAGATATCTCTTTCTCCTTGAGAGATATCCCTTTCGGGAAAAGAAATATCTCTGGACATTAAAGAGAGATCTTTTTTGCCTAGAGAGATATATCTCTTTTTCTTTGGGAAATACCTTTTCAGTTAAAGAGATATCTCTCAATGTAAAAGAAAAATCTCTTGGTTTATCTTAAAAGATATCTCTCAAAGTGAAAGAGTTATCTTCCAAAAGTGTCGAAAAGAGATATCTCTCAAGCAAAAAGAGATATCTCTTTATTTTAAATAGATATTTCTCCTCATTATTTTTATTTTAATTGTTCTTCATTATTTTTATTTAAATTGCGTTTTAAAGACTTCTCCCTTTACTGGAAGCAAGCTTTTTATTCACGGAAGTACATTAAAGATTTCAAAACTTCGACATATAGTTACTATTTGGCATTTCATAAGCTGAGAAAATTCGGTCCATTGCATTTGAGATTTCATGCTTACTTATTTTCCTGAAACTTTTTGCATGTATTACCGAAACTGCCATTATTATTTGTTGTTTCAAACCAGGAATTCATAGAATTTTGTGTACATACTACATAGTACACATATTATTCTGGGTATGACATGCTCAGTCTTTTTTCTCATAACAGAGACTTTCCTTATTTGTTCGCTTTCGTGTGAAAGGGAGAAGTAATTAATTATTTTATTTTAAAGACCACTGGAAAAGAGATATCTCTTTCATTAAAAAAGATTTTTCTTTAGCTAAGAAAGGTATTTTTTGAAAATCTAAAGAGATATTTCTCTGAGAAAGATATCTTTTAACCTTGTTTAAGAGATATTTCTCTAAGTTTTGGAGATATCTCTGTCGTTCTAGCTTATAAAAATATATTTCTAAGTAAAAGAGATTTTGTTGAAAAAGATATCTCTCTAAGGTATAAAGATATCTCTATCTGTCAAAGAGATATCTCTCTAATGTATGTATAAAGTAGGGATGGCAATTTGTAACCGGTTACTCGGTCGGAACGATATCAATCGGTTAGTCGAAATAAAATCAAAATATATTTAAATTTGAACCTTATTTTGCTAAAATTAATTTTCTAAAAAAAATTTTTCCCCCTAAACCTTAATAATTCAGCGTTTTTACTACGCTGCTATAAAGATATCTCCAAGCTGATTTGCATATAATTAATTATGGTTCTCTTGGTTGAGATCGCGGGTAATTGGTCATTTTGTGTTTGAAGTGTTAATATTTAATTACTGTATATACACCATGTCGCTACCTAGACTGTCCTGCATTTCTTCAATGATAATTTAATCACTGTTGAGAACTGCGAATTAGTATGTTTGGTTTTTTTTTACAGTTATCTATCGAATAAATTTCTAAACAAGCTTTGTAAATAAAGTCCTGTACATTTTAGACCTAGTTTTAATTATGGTGACAACACAAAATGAATGTAGGTGAAATCTGCTTTGAAACAAAAATTCTTCGACACGAATCGTGGTTTTCTTAATTTTTTCCAGTCTGTATTGAAACTGAAATAAAATATATAAGCATGTGGGTTTTTTTAAAAGCAAGAATCAAGAAAAATAAAATTATTTAAAATCTAGACTTTACCAGACTTCTTGTACATATGAATGGAGCTACTAAAAGCTATGTACATCAAGAAAATGCGTATTTGATACGGTTAATCGGTCGGAATGTCTTGCGGTTAACCGATAAGTAATACTGTATTCGATTACCATCCCTACTATAAAGATATCTCTATAAGCTAAAGAGATATCTCTCTTATTGAAAGATTTTTTATTTCACGAATAAATAATTGACTAAGCGTTCACATGATTAACGATATATCAAAAGTAAATATACTGAAAGTTATTTATCAGCTAGCTAAAATAAATTTTGCACCAGGAGGCAGAATTGTTTACGTACAAATCTTACTCACCACCATCCTCACCCAACCTGATTATATGCCTTAAAATTTATTGATATTTTAACCCTTTAAAATAGTATTGAAAACGAGTTATAGAAGATATAATATTAAAAACTTACCCCTAAACATGTGCAACACTAGAGATAACCAAATAGAAAAAGTTTGTACCGATATCTCTGACTGCAATTTGCGTCTGGTGCATCAGATTGTCCTGCTCTTCTGTTTTATCGAGAAAATATTTCCTGTAAACAATGCTTTAAGAATTTTTTGAGAAACGCTCAACAGTATTTAACTTTCTTTTTCTGACGTTCAACTTTAACAGGGAAACATGATTTTTGACACTATAAAACCCGTTATTTTTAGAAATGATTTTTTCTTCTAGTAAAAAGTACCCAAATATGATATCAATATGCCAAAAACACTGTGAATTTTTAATTTCGAATTCATATGAATATATCAACTCAATGGAGAAACTGAAATGGCGTCTGTATATAAGTTCACACAAAGATATTTCTTAAATTTTTATGTAAATGTTTATGAATTAATTGTTTACTATATGAATGCAAAGAATAGGTCTGCTAATAACGTGGCGAAATTGGTACCCATGGGAATTCCGACAGAATTTTTGACAGATTCGCAGACTTAATCTTCAAAACCTACAAAGATATCGTCGATCAGAAATTCTAGCATCTTTTCAACAATAACTTATAAAAACATGATAAAGTATCTGATTACGATGTCAAAATTCTGGACCTGAATTTATTTATTTTCTTGGGGAATGGTTGTAGAAAGTGCGAAATGTCAAACATTTTTATGCAATTATTTATGGTGAAAAATGCAAATTCAAACGGAAGAATTCCTTGCTTTTTTCCTAGAGTATCCACGTCTGATTTACACCATTTCTTAAATGTACAGGAGAAAGCCAGTTAAGACTTTATAGACCCGAGTCACAGCAGGCGCTGGTACGATAAAGATTCCTGGCTGCTAAATGAACCTGAGTGCCGAGTAAAGACCAAAAGAATGATAGAATGATGTGTCATACGGTCACCAGAAAACTGACAAAGAGTTAAATGCCTATTTTTACTCTCATTTTTGCATGCACTTAATCACCGATATGTTAAGCTTAATGGAATACTACTTTTACCAAAAGTAGAAGCGTAATTTTGAAGATACAAATCCCTAATTTGGTTTGGAGTACCATGTAAACACACAATTTCCATTGAATTTTGGCTCCGTCCTACTTTTTGAAGCTTTACGTATGTGAGCACAAGAAGATACATTTCTCTCCTTTGGCTATTCACCGTATTTTACCGAAATCTATATCTATACATGTATATACTTTCCCTCAATTTTTTAACCAAATATAGCACAAATACCTATATTTAACCACCAACACGTGTCCTGTGACTTAATTCTGGCCTTACGCATGCGTCAAAATTTAATTCGAATTAGCTTTGCTTAGCGTTCACACGGAGCTAATGCGAAGTAATTTAATGCGCAGTAAATTAATTCGAATTAAACTAATTCGCATTAAATTCTCCGTGTGAACGCTAAGCGAAGCTAATTCGCAATAACTTTACGTTTAATTCGAATCAAACTCTCCGTGTGAACAGGGCATTAATTCGCATTAGTTTACTTCGCATTAGCTGTCGTGTGAACGCAATTTAATTCGCATTAATTTAATTCGCTTTAGTTTAACTCGCATTATCTGGAACATGCTTTTGCGTATTTGATTAACTGAGAGATATTAACCCCGTACAAGTGAAAAGGGCTACATTAACATATACGTATAAGTAATTAAGGTTAAACGATTGAAAAGTTAAAATATCTAAATGTGAAATAGACGTATTAGACTCTGTCGAACCTTTAACCTGAAGCACACTAAGTCAATATTATGTCAAGATATGAATGGAAATTACTATTGTTAATTCAATAATTAATTCAGTATAGGCTCCGTAAGTCTCGGCACGTGACTTCCGTGATAATGCGAGATTATTTACTCCCGGGCAGTCGAAGTTATGGCGTTGTAAATAACTATGATTGTTACTTCATGTAAATACAAAAATATGTCTGCAAATAACGGGTTGCAAGTGGCACCCTTGGGAATTCCAAAAGATTGTTGGAAGCCCTGGTCTCGTAAAAACTACATAAATATTGGCAATGAGAAACTCAAGCATCTTTTATTATCAACTTCAGAGTACTGTAAATCACTTTTTTCGCAAGAACTTTATTTTCGCGTAATTTCGTGAGCCCGTCTATTCGCGGAAATTTTATTCTCGCGTGTAATTGTATTATTAATATTTATATACAACAGAAACCACAACTCGCGAAAATTTTGTCTCGTTAATAAATATCAAAAAGCTTAGTCGTGAAAATAAATTGTCGCGAAAATATAGTGATCTACAGTATATGTTACTTTTCCTCATAACCTCCGATATGCAATTTGTACCCTCCTCATCATCAAATACTAAAATTCTATATATATACAGCGTATTTACTGTTTTATTCCAGTCCGTCATCTCAATTCTAAGTGTGTAGTGATCCTGATTTGTGAGTCGGTGTATCACGTTGTTTCCGAGCCAATGTTCTCCATATACTCTTACAAAATAATATTCGAAGAGTTAAACAAAACAACTACCTTAGATATCTCCTTGGTGCGAATAGCTTGAAAGGCAAAACACAATTTACTATGCGAGATGGTATTTCTTCGTAATTTGAAATTTCTTTCATAATCTGATGTAAAAAAGAAATAATAAAGTAGGGAAATGATAGACATGATTGATATTTATTTATGTACTCCCAATTTTCTTTTGGCGTACTAGTATGTAAAATGTGAAGATAATAAAAAATGTTCAATCTCATAAATCCAGTAAACAAAGCAAATCGTGACTAGGCAAAACATGGAAAAATCAAATTGTGAACAGGCAAAGACGAGCGTAATCAAATTGTGAACAGGCACAGACGTGGAAAAATCAAAATGTGAACAGGCAAAGACGTGGAAAAAACAAATCGTGAACAGGCAAAGACATGGATAAAACAAATCGTGAACAGGAGACAAAGACATGGATAAAACAAATCGTGAGGAGACAAAGACATGGATAAAACAAATCGTGAGGAGACAAAGACATGGATAAAACAAATCGTGAACAGACAAAAACATGGAAAAAACAAATCGTGAACAGACAAAAACATGGATAAAACAAATCGTGAACAGACAAAGACATGGATAAAACAAATCGTGAGGAGAAAAAGACATGGATAAAACAAATCGTGAACAGACAAAGACATGGATAAAACAGATTGTGAACAGACAAAGACATGGATAAAACAGATTGTGGACAGACAAAGACATGGACAAAATGAATCGTGAACAGATAAAGACATGGAAAAAACAAATCGTGAACAGACAAAGACATGGATAAAACAAATCGTAAACAGACAAAGACATGGATAAAACAGATCGTGAGCAGGCAAAGACATGGATAAAACAAATCATAAATAGGCAAAGACATGGATAAAACAAAATCGTGAACAGACAAAGAATGTACAAAAAGAATCGTGAACAGACAAAGAAACTGTGGAAACTTCGGTACTTTGTTTATTTAAATAGAAGGTAATTAATATTCATAAATTGTAGTTTTCCTAAACGATTTGCAGGCCCATTTCTCATTCAAGTTGGGATTGCAATATCGTACGGGGCCTGGTTGCACTCCAGCGTTCCCTGGTTACCGGGATGAAGAGTACCTTCTGGAGATGTATGTCGGGTTGTAATTCGACCTCTAAGACTTTGAGTACAGTAAACTATATATGTTTAGGAGTAAGAGTGTCTGAGAATAGGGAACAATTAAGGCCAGAGGACCTTTGACTATACGATTCCAGGAGAAGGTTCTTTCGTCGTTGAGTAATATAATAGAACACTACTCTTCTTAACAAATTCAGATAAAACAATAGCATTATATAAAAGGAATTTCGAAGTTATATCTTATATATTATTGTTCTATGTCCTTAAGGTATATCTAAAAATAATATTTGCTTGTTAGATTGTTTGTTTGTTTTCACCTAGCCATCATTTTGAGAACTCAATGTTTCAATGTTTTTTAAATAGATTTGCGAGTTGTTGCTGGATAAGTTTGGACTATGTCTGGTGGATCCAAGTCAATTCGAACAGTCGTCTATTTGGCCACCAGGAGTGATATCCAGTAACCTAACACCTGTCCTGTCACAACAGGGAAACCATTGAACACGTAAGACCCATCATCTTGTTTTAATATACAAAGTAACAAGAGGCCCATGAACCACAACGCACACCTGAGCACCGTGGCTAGGAAAAAAGCAAAAATCAATCCAGTTTTGAAAAACTTAAATACATGTGGTCACAACTTACCCCTAAAAGGCAGAAGGAAGGGTGATTTGAGTTAACTTGAACCTACAAAGGATGCTTACATATTTCTTAAGCTTGCTGTGGCTTTTTTCCCTAGAAGTCTGTTCTGTCGTTTACTAGTATGCCCCACCCTATCCCCGGGGTTCATGATTTGAACAAACTTGAATCTTCACTACCTGATGATGCTTCCTCATAAATATGACCAACCATGGCTTTTTTGTTCTTGAGAAGAATATTTTAAAAGATTTTTCCTATGTATTCCTATGTTAAACTTTAAAACCCCATTGTGAATTCTGAAACCGAATTCTGATACTTTACAATTCTGTTGTGTTGGGAATGAACATTTGGAAGATGCATCTACTTTCAACATAAGGAAAAATATAAAGCAAATCGAACGCCTTTTTGTGTGCAGATCATGAAATGTACTGAGCTCCACGGGTATTTGTTGTCCCGAGCGCATTAATCTTGAGGCCCAAATTCTTACTTGGCTAGTGATACCTTTAGAAAACATGTGTTTCTAGATGAAAGTTAACTCGGCAACATGCGCCATCCCATTGTTCAAGTTTTATAAGGTGATTACACCTCCTATACCCGATTTCGCGGATTCAACGATACCCTAATATCGAGTATTATACGCGATTTCACGGATAAAACCCGATTTCGAGTATTCTCTCCGACCTGTTTATTACAATAAAATATGTTTAAAAAGATGACTTTTTGTATTTTTTTTTCATCATAGTTCCCTTTCTAAAAAATTTATATTAACGTTGTTAAAATGTCTACGTTGTTCCGCCACTGAACATAGCGCATTAGAAAATGAGAACAGAAGAACTGTTAGTTCAGTAATTTTATTTGATTAGAGAGAAAAAAATCTTTTCGAGAATGGCAAAGCCATGAATGATCATATTTATATGACACAAAGTTTGAAAAAGAAATACGTTGGAAAATCTTTTCTAAAAATCTTTTCTTTCCAAGAAAAGCAGTCATATTGATCATATGAAGGATATGGAGACATGAACAGTATTCAATATCAAAGTCCAAAAAAACAATACAAAATAGGAGCAGAGCAAACACCGTCCTCCGAAACATCAGAGGTGGGATCAGGTGCCATGGAGGAGTCAGCATCCCCTGCTGACCGGTCACACCCGCCGTGTTCTCCCTGTCATGGTCGGGAAATAACAATATAAAACCGTCGTCAATTCAGTGTATTAGTGATGGACTAACAATTAGTATAAAAAACGTCAGTCAGCATTTGACTCAATAATAAATTGTATTTGCTGAAAAGGTCATTCTATCGACCATAGAACTTACGAAATGATGACTTTCAACGAGACTGCTGATGTTCTTGTTTCATCAATTTTCTTGTCAATAATTTACCTCGTTTTAAAAATTGTTCATACGTAGAGCATGCTCTTGCGTATCGAATCAACTGAGATATAATTATACACCCCGTATGCAGATGATGAAGGAATATTGCTGCATAAGTAAGAGAAGTTGACGATAGTAAGGTTAAAGTCATTACGTTTATCATATTGCTAGGTTGTTAAATTACCATTAACGTCTTTTTCAAGTAAAATATCCAAGTATGAAACACATGTGTATGGAAAAAAGCCTGAAAAGCATGAAAAGATAGTGTAAAATTATGACCCCTGGTTTACATATCAACAAAAGTCAAAGCGGGAAATATGAAAAAAATATTCGGTTTATGATATCTCCTGGATGAAGGGGGTAATTATGATCTATTTTAATAACTATGCACATGATATACCTTGGATAAAAGGGATAACTATGATCGATTCGATTCTTATAATTAGAGATGATATAGATATTTAGAGATTAAAAGTATGAACGTGTAAAGGACAATTCTGTTGTCACTCAGATGTGTTGCTGTTGCTGCTACGCATCTGGTACCTTCGAAGGTGACAGCATTGATATTTGCTAGGCCGGACAACACGGATTTCAGTACTGCGTTATCAGCAGGAATGTTGTTCTGTGGGGCGCATGAAGCAGGGACTGCTGGGTCCATCAGAACACAGTCACGGTATACTATATCAGCATTTACACTGACTGTAACAAAACACACACAAGTACTGGTCATCATCATAAACTACACATTTACTGGTAATACTGTGAAAAAGGTACTACCTTATAGGGAGTAGATCCTAGAGACAAAGGACAAAGAGATGCTCTAAATTTTATTCCTGACATATGTTTTGCAGCAATAATGTAAAATATAGCTGCGAAAAAATTAGTAGGGTAAAGGAGAAAAAGGTTTCATAAGATGTGTTCGTTGGTTACTGATTTTTCCAACTCGAGTTTTAACTGTATTAAACAACTCAGCGACACACGTGTCTATTGACAATTTAAAAGTTAATAAATTAAATAAAAACAAGATGTGTTTGTGAAAAACAGATGCCCCCGTATGGCAACATAGCGAAGGTAAAGCATTCTCTAATGCTGATCAAATATGTTGGTACCTTAAATAAGGCCTTTTCAGAAGAAATACATATGTGAAATAAAAAACCCTAGCACCATCTGTTCAAAGGTTATGACCAAGGTTAACATTTTTAAAGGAAGAACAAACTCTGGGTCAAGGTCAAAGGGTCAAGGTTGTTAATTTCTAAAGAAAGGCCTTGTCTCAAAGATTACACATGTTAAGTATGAAAGTGCTGGCCCTTACTGTTCAAAAGTTATGGTCAAGGTTAAAGTTTGTAAAAAGAAGGTCAAACTCCAAAGTCAAGATCAAAATTGTTGATATCCAATTAAAGGTCTCCTCACAAGGATTACATATTTGAAGTATGAAAGCCCTAGCCCTTACTGTTCAAAAGATATGACCAAGGTCAAAGTTTTTTCATAAGTACGTAAATCTCAAAGGTCAAGGTAAAAATTCTTGGTTTCAAATGAAAGGCCTTACCAAAAAAAAGAAGTGATATTTGAAAAATGAAATTTCTAGTATCTACCATTAAAAAATTAGGGCCATAGTAAAAAGTTTGCAATTTTTGTGTAAGAAGGGGTCTAACTCCAAGGTCAAGGTCAAAAGGTCAAGGTTTTTGGCATCAAATGAGAGGTCTTGTCACAAGGATTCAATATGTGAAGTAGAAGTATGAAAACCCTAGTACTAACCCTTCAAAAATTATGGTCAGGGTTGTATTTTTAAAGTAGGTTAAACTCCAAGGTCAAGGTCAAAGGGTCAAGGTTCTTGGTATCCAATAAAGCGTCTTCTCACAAGAATGTGAAGTATGAAAGCCGTAGCACTTTCTGTTCAAAAGATATAACCAAGGTTAAAGTTTTTTTAATAAGTACAGAAATATCCAAGGTCAAGGTCAAAAGGTCAAGGTTGGTGGTATCCAAATATAACCAAGCGGAGATGGAAAACGCAGGTTCAGTTTATCAATTTATAAGGAAAAGAAAAAGCAATGGCAGATCTACAAATAAAAAAAACATATATACAATATCCTAATACACATAGACACTGAGACAAAATACTTTTATTTCCTATTCACTTCAAAAAATAAAAAAAATTTAGTTTACTAAGCCCAAAACGTCATTTTCATAGTTTAAAATACCTTTCTTTCAAAAATAGGTAAAATACTTGAGCTTATAACTTGGACTTAATAAATAAAATACGAAAAATTAATAGACTAAGAAAATTACCTTTCAAGTGGTGACAACGGGCAGCTGGTAATAAGTAAGTTAAATTCCCCGCACTGACAGGGATGGGCCCATGCCCCAGTATATATAGCAGAAAACCGGTTGAACAAGGGGGTAAAAATTTACTGACCAATGAGATTTTGTGAGTAGAATTCATGAATGGAGACTACTACCAAATATGGCATAAAGTAAATTTGGGCTCAGTAAGTTATTCAATAAAGATAAAAAATTATTTTTAATAAATATGACTCTGCCACACAATGAAAGGTCTTCCAGCAAAAAATACACATGTCAAGTATAAATGCCCGGGTATCTAATTTGCAAAAGAATGGTCAAAGTAAAAGTTCATATTTTTGTGTAAAAGTGGGTCAAACTCCAAGGTCAAGGTCAAAAGGTCAAATTTGATGGTACCCAAAGAAAGGTCTTGTCGCAAGGAATACACATCTGAAATATAAATACCATAGCTCCACTAAATCAATAGTTATGGGCAAGGTTAAAGTTTTTGCGGACAAACAGACAAACAGAGAGACAGACAGACAGACGGACACGACAAAACTATATAGCCCCGAAACTTTGTTTACGGGGGCATAAAAAACAGCTTGCCTATATTGCAATATAAATTCAATCTAATGTATATACTCATTTTTAAATAAATCATCTCTTACTTTGGGTTCAATATGATTTTTAATGTAGAGAATTTGAGATATAGCTCATAAAATTTTGCAAATCATATTTTCAGCATAATAATACACATATCTATAAATTCACCCACACATTCTTACCGGTGATGAGTACGCCAATTTTCACGGTAACGGTACCAGTGTAGGTCACACACTTGTACACCTGTCCTGACGTTGGATTACTGGGACACTTGACCAAACTCACGCCATTGGCTGTTTGTCCTGGAGGGGTGCTGGCACATTGAGGACTTTGGGGTAATGCAGTGCTTTTGAGAAATGAAGAGAGAATTGAAGGGACGTTCTTTATAACCACGTGAGTACATTTAGAACATTCCAATCCTAAATAATGCAAAATAAAATAATTTATTTTAGTTGTAACACGTCATTTGATTGGGTAAAAGATTTAATTTATTTTGTATAACATAACTTGCCTACGTCACAATGAATTACATCAAAAACGTATTACTCCGCTTGACGTTACTTTTAAAATATGCTTTATTTAAAGCCTTTTTTCCGGCGAAAAAATTTTCTCATTTTCTACACTGAAATTAAATTATAACCCATTTCAACTTAAACTTCGCGGTTTTTAAAGCGTAAACTGCCCCAAGTTAGGTTATTCTTATAAAAAAGTTGAAATCGGCTTCATTCCTTAAATAAAGGATGACGATGCAAACAAAGCACGGAAACTTCTTTACTAGTATTATATTTAAAGAGTATAACGAGCATACTTCCCTTGTTTGTTTGTTTGTTTTTTTTTTTTTTTTTTTTTTTTGTTTTTTTTTATTTTGCTATTAGACGGAAAAGGACATCATTCTCATTAAACTATTGATTTATAAATAAAGTAAAAGAACAGGGTTCACTTTTGCCTTATTTTGCCCTGTGACTTTCTGAAAAACTGAAACTGCATTGTTTTGGATAACGATGCATTAAAATATCACTTAGATCTTTGGTGACTGCGATCCTATAAAAAATGACGTCATTTTCTGGCTAGTCAATGGATTATGACGTCACGAAATGCGTCAATTTCTTCATATTCCGAAAAAGCCTACAAAAACGGCCTATTTTTAAAGTTATTTTTTGATATATGATATAGAGCGCAACCTTTGATCTAAAATGTACAACTAGTAAATGATAGAACTGTTTCTGAGGGTTCGTGGACATGTTTCATTTTTTAGATCAGAGGGTGCGCTCATATTATTTTTCTTCACTGAAGGTACTCAATTATTCCTGTTTACCTAAAAATTAAAGAACATTGCAATTTCATAAATCCAGTTCTTCAAGACCTGGACTGTGAGGAGGAATTTTTTAATAGGATATGACAGCACCAAGTCTCTATTTTATTTTGATGCTTCAAATAGAAAATCAAGTGTTGATCAATTAATTGGTATATCTACAGGGCCATTTTATGCATAAAGTGAACCGACTTCTTTATCTACTTAAGACGCCTTCTGGAGACAACTAACTTAAGCACTAAGTATTTTATAAATTACACATAAGTATATATATTTTTTTTCAAATTTAAGTAGTACTTAGTAAATTTGTGGAAAATACCTATTTTAAGTGATTTTTAACTTAAGAACATATATTAAGAAGTTTATGAAACCCAGCCCTGGTTCCCTGAACGAGCTTCTCTTACATTGCAGAGGCTTAAATCTTTTTTTTTTAAATGATTAATGGCGTCCCTGGAGTCTTTTGTAGGGGTTTAGGAATTTTCATTTTCACTATGGAGGACAAAAAAAGGAATTAAAATAGTTTGATTTTTGTTCTTTAGACTTTTGTTCCCTAAACTCTTCTCACATTTGTCAGAGAAGTCCATTCATATTTTGGAGTATAATTTGGAGGGTCCTCAGTGTAGACAATTGAAAGGCGGGACAAAATCCCCTCTCCACAACCATCCCCCCCCCCTGGTTTGAAGTACCAAATATGTTTTGAAATAGGATTGGTAGTGACCTGTATAAGATTTTGAAATTTCTATCTTCACCGTTAGGATCAAATGAAAGCCCGAAAGCGATTTTCCTTTCTACAAGTAAATCCCATCTGACATTTTTAAGTAGCTTATTTATATTTTGGAAAATGTTTGCTTGTGTCCTGTTGATATGCATAGAGTTGCAGTAAGGTTTTTGTAATTTTATTTTTCATCGTATGGCCCGAAATGTTTTTACTACAAAAACCTGATTTTAGAAGTTTTCTTACATATTTCAGAATTATTTTTTCTTTGGTATTTGATTAGTTTTGTCATTTGAATAAAACAAAATCTGTAGTATTACGTATTCGTAGAGAGAAACATAAGTGGGCATACTTACACGTCATTAAGTATATGTCGGTAACATTTCCTCGAAGACCATTCGCTGACGAGCAAAGCCATGGATAAAATTCAATGGCTATCAAAAAACACTTTACTTAATTGAAGTAAAAGAAGAGAAAATAATAACTTTGTGTTTTATCTATTTCGTCGCAACTATGGCTCATTTTTGTTATTTTAATCAATGGAATACCGTGAAATCACTAATATTCAAGGGGGTAGTTAACTTTCGTTATTTTTGACGTATATGGAGAAAACATCGGATTTATGAACACCACAAAATGTAAAATTCATATGCATTACTATTAAACCTTTTCCAATGAAAAATGAACTTCATATACATAAAATTCTGGTATGGCTGCCTTTAAAGACTAGGGTTTTTTGACTCTCGTTGTATTTGCAGTTCATATAAGGAAAACATCAATTGTCATAATTTGATTTATACGGAATGCTTCCTGAGTATATTCTTCACTTTTAAAAAGCCTTTTTTACCGCTATGATGGCAGAGGCGTAGTCACAAACTTAAAAGTGGGGGGGCTCAACTCCAGAAATTCTCTGACAAGCAAAAAAAAAAAAAAACTAAACAAACAAACAAACAAACAAAAAACAACCTAAAAGTGGGGGGGGGGGGCTCAACTCCAGAAATTCTTTGACAAGCAAAAAAAAAAAAAAAAAAAAAAAATAACGAAAACATGAAGTTCCCCAAACTCGAAAATCCTATTTCGTTGGGGGGGGGGGGGGGGGGGTAATGGCCACATATAGTAAAGGTAATGGGGGGGCGGGGGCACAGACATACTCTTGCCCCCCCAGATCTGAAAGTGGGGGGGGGGCTAGTGCCCCCGCTGCCCCCCCTGTGACTACGCCTATGGATGGATTTAAGGAACAAGGAAACAAATTAAAGGTATATCCGGTATTTCTAGCTGTTCTTGGTCTTCTAGATGAATTTTATAGTTTTTAAGATTTTTTTTTCTACATTTCAGATTTAAGCTAAAACAAATCACACCTCACGTCATGCACTTTAAGCTACATGGAGAAGAATTCTTACATTCTAATTCAACAATTTGAGTTGCAAGAGGATTTGTGTTTTATGGAACTACTAGGGTATTAATGTATTTACTGTTGAATATACAAATGGGTGTGAAATGTTTTGAGTATGTTTCGCTTCAGGACAAAAAGATTTCCTTTACTTAAAATACTAGTATGTCACCTCCGCTGACGAAATCAAATGCTGCATAAACATTTTCTTTTTTCATGTGTCGATTTGTGGAGTTATAAGAGCTACTTTTTTGCACATTTGATTATGATGCCACGATGAATAAGAATAAGAAATTTCTTTATATCATCATCTTGCTATTCTGAAAAAGGGCTTGCCAATTCCTAATTCAAACATAAGGGTGAAAGAATTCTTAAGGAGACGCTATTGGCTGAGTATACTAGTAGACGCTCAAGGAAGTAGTAGAATATAGTAGCTAGAACATATGGTGGCATATTTGACCCCTCTACCTGCAAGACAAATTATGTCAACAAGCAGGAAAACTGTGTCAGCATTCAGGATATTTATGTCTACGTCATGAATATTATTTATCTTAAAATAATTATCCCACATTTTGACATCAATAAGTAGCATCTCAACATCTGGTATCATGTTATCATTAATATTTTGAATTTCTACATATAATATTCTTACATGTTAAATATAATCAACGTGCATCCTTACATTAACTTACATGATTATATTTAAGAAATAAAATATCATTTTTAGAGTGTCATTGGGGTATGACATGAAGTCGGTCACGTGATCAAATTCTATAACGCCCGAAGGGCGTTATAGTAAATTTGATCACGTACCGACTTTATGTCATACCCCAATGACACTCTAAAAATGATATATATATTCTACGTTTTTATTCATGTTACAAAGAAATATAGGCATTATTTAGACTTGGATTTTGAAATGCAACGTAACGTATCTACGACGTTATGTGACGTCACAGTCGGAACTTTCCAAATTGCTCGTGCAGTTTGCTTTCCATACGCAAGAAAGTCTGATCACGTGACCGACTTCATGTCATCGAAAATTGAATTTCAATTTTTTAGTATTGTCATATAAGGAAAGACATTGGCAAATGTAAATATAATGGAATATAAGAAGATAACGAACAGTATTCAAGCTCAATAGTCCATCAAACAACACAAATCTGGAGCAAAGCAAACACGGACCTCCGAAACATCAGAGGTGGGATCAGGTGCCATGAAGGAGTCAGCATCCCATGCCGACCAGTCACACCCGCTGGGTGTCCCTTGCCATGACTGAAATAACGAAATATCCGCCGTCAATTCAGTGTGTAATTAATGGACTTACAATTAGTATGAAATTGTCAGTCAACATTTGACTACATGATAAACGGTATTTGCTGACAATATCATTGTACCGACCATAAAACTTACGAAAAGATGACTATAAACAAGACTGGTGATACATGTATTCTTGTTTCATCAACATTTCTGTAAATAATTTACCTCGTTTTAGTAAAATACGTAGAGCTTGCTCTTGCAAATCGAATCAACTGAGAGATACTGCTGCGTAAGTAAGAGAAGTTTATCAAAGACCTTGGTTGTTTGATAAGTTTAATGCAACTTTAATTCAACATTATATGTCACCGAATCCCAATAATGTTTGCTCTGTTCCTGATTTGTATTGTTTGATTGGATTATTGAGCTTGTATACAGTTTGTCATTACTATAATATCCAGTTTAGCTTGTCTACTTAATAATATTGCATCTATGATATCGGATACTGACGTTTAAATCTATATGTACCCTTTTTGACATTCAGACCCAAAATATGACTTCATAAGGATGCACATGAACAATTTGTAGATATCATTTCTCATTTTGATAATTCTAATTTTTCTTTCTAAGTAGTGTAAAAAAATTTGCCATAAAAAATTATCATCGATACAATATACGGTATAACATTACATAAAATATATTTTTTTCTTTTGTTTGTACACGCAGCCATAGTTTAGCTGAAATACTGCTGACTCAATCAAGTAATTGTTATCATTTTATTACTTTTTACAACTATCATTTGTGCAAAATTTTATGCGTGAAAAGAAGAAAACATTTGCTGTGGCCTTCAACTCGACATTTAGATATATCGACGACGTAATAACAATTAACAATGGTAATTTCCATTCTTACGTCGATTCTATATATCCTGGTGAGCTTGAGATAAAAGATACCAAAGAGTCTGATAATTCTGTTTCATACTTGGATATTTACTTGAAAAAGACGTAAATGGTAATCTAACAACCAAGCTATATGAAAAACGTGATGACATTAACTTTTCTATCGTCAACTTCCCTTATTTATGCAGCAATATACCTTCATCACCTGCATACGGACTATATTTATCTCAGTTGATTCGATAATCAAGAGCATGCTCTACGTATGAACAATTTCTAAAACGAGGTAAATTATTGACACGCAAGTTGATGAAACAAGAATATCAGCAGTCTCGTTGAAAGTCATCATTTCGTAAGTTCTATGGTCGATACAATGACTTTGTCGGCAAATACAAGTTATCATCGAGTCATATACTGACTGACGTTTTTCATCCTAATTGTTCGTCCATTATTTATACACTGAATTGACGACGTATTTTTCCGTTATTTCTCGATCATGGCAAGGAGCACACGACGGATGTGACCGGTCAACAGGGGATGCTTACTTTTTCATGGCACCTGATCCCACCTCTGATGTTTCGGAGGTCCATATTTGCTCTGCTCCTATTTTGTATTGTTTTACGGACTTTGATTTTGAATACAGTTTTTTATATCCATATTCCTCTTGATAAAATATATTACATGTTATAATTCAACAGAAATTTAAGAGCTCAAAATATTATTCTTTGAAGTCAGGATTTATTTTTCTCCCTTTTTTATCATTTTAACTTTTTGACTGTTTAGTTTTTCATTTGGATTTTATTTTGAACATTGCATGCAGCAGACCAAGTTTAATTCAAATAGGTCCAAAATTACCGGTATTTCACATTAACACATTTTTATTAATATAGAGTGAAAAGTTGGTTGTTTCTGTGAGTTCTTCATATAATTTCTGTCTATGACTTTGCATCTAGTTCCGAACAAAAAGAATTACAGTGATCTTGTTTACATGAGTGTTTAAATGAATGTGTGTAATTAATGAACAAGGCAACACAAGTAATTAATTAGTCTCTCTTCTTGATTATTAGTGACTCACACTACAGGATCTAGTAAGCAGAAAAATATTTTTTCTAGTTTCCTTCTAGAATTTTTTCTAAACCATATAGTATTTACAGAGACTAATTTGTCGTCTGTGTTTTTGTATGTCAAACCACTTATACAAAATTAGCATGAAGCATGCACATATTACTTACCAATTACTGTGTCCAAGATAGTTAACAGAACAATAACCTGTGATGATAAATTCATTTTAAAATCTGAAAAAAGAGTTAAAATATACAAATATACACCATAGTCACCCTACTATGGTTATTTTATTTAGATTTAAAGACACGTGGTTAGGTTGACCTATTGAAAGGTTATAGGGTAGAACCGATCTTATAAATGAAATTAACAAGAAACAGGAAAATGCTACAGTCTGTTTCTTTTGAAAACATGCTCTGTGAAAAATGTGTTTTCAGACCATTCTGAAAGACTTTCATGATTTTCAACAGAAAAGGGTGGCTAAAGGGGGTGGGGTTAAAATAACAATTATATATCTTATCATAATTTACGGCGAAAATTAGAGCTCACTAGCGACCGATACGCTTGAAAAAAATAAAAAATATATGTAATATCATAAACCTTTGTTTGCCTTATATGGCTATTGTTATGAATGCACGCAGAGGATCTTACCACGAGCAACTGGCCATACATTCGTTGAATAGCAACGTTTACGCCAAATACATATTTACATTTTACTTCGAACACGTGCTTCAGGTCAATCTATAATCATGTCAATGGAGTGAAAATTTAAAAAAAATGTTCTAATGAACAAAATACAACGATTGGAAACTATAAAAGATGTCATGGGCGTTTTTAATCTTTTATTAAGCAATGGAAAAGCAAAGGGCAGCATCTCTAAAATTTGCTAAAATTTTGTTGTCAGAAAATGGTGTAAAAAATAAACAAAAGGGTGGTAGTCTGTTACGGACTGATACAGTGAGATGACGACATGTACAGTCTTGAAAGTTTTTTTCAGAAACCTTCTTGAAGTATTACTGCAAGAGTATATCAATGAAAATAAATAAAATGCATTATTTTCATGGGGAAAAAAAATAAAAATGAAATATTTCTTTCGAGAGAAAAAAATTGAATTTCAGAATATGAGTTCAATGTTAATTAGTAAATAAAAAATCTACAATGTAATTAATTTCAAACTTCTAAAACTCAAAAGATTATATGCCTTAAAATTTATTGATATTTTAACCCTTTTAAATAGTATTGAAAAACGAGTTATAGAATATGTAATATTAAAATCTTACCCTTAAACATGTGCAACACTAGAGATAACCAAATAGTAAAAGTTTGTACCAATATCTCTGACTGCAGTTTGCATGTGGCTCACCAGATTGTCCTGCTCTTCTGTTTTATCGAGAAAATATTTCCTGTACACAATGCTTTAATAAATTTTTTTTTTTTTGGAAACGCCCAACAATACTTAACTTTCTATTTCAATTTTAACAGGGAAACATAATTTTAACACTATAAAACCTATATCCGTTGATTAGACATAAAACATATATCTGTTGATTAGAAATTAGGTTTTCTTCTAATAAAAAGTATCCAAATATGATATCAATATGTCAAACTCTAGGATTTTTTAATTTCGAATTCATATATGTATTCTAATCAATTGAGAATTGGAATTAAATATTAAAAACTGAAATGGCGAGTTCACACAAAGATACAACATTTAGTGCACAATTATTTCACAAACATTTACATAAAAAGAAGTATGTTTGTGTGAACTTATATTATAAAAAATCAAAGTGTTTGAAATATCATTACTCCTCACTAATATATTGACTGTAAAAAATGAAAAACTTCAAGAGCACTGTGCAACAATATATTCAAGAAGTGGTGTGATTCAGATGAGGATACTAAAAAATTCCAATAAACTTTTGGACAATTTGAAATCACAAAATTTTTACCAAAATCAATATCTTTAAAACGAATTCTCAACTTTATACACAACGATTCCCTGTGATAAATTAAAGTCCAGGCGTTTTGATATCATTGACAGCTGCTTTTTAAATAAATATGGAACTCGTAAATTTACTTACCTGGTCATTGGTCATTTGCAAAATCATTTTGTTAAAACACATTCTGATTGCACACACAAGTACTCTGAAGCTGACATCAAAAAGGCGTCAGTATCTATGTGGTTTTTGGAGACCAGGTATTATAAAAATTTATTGGAATTCCCATGGGTACCATTTGGGCTCCGTTATTAGCAGACCTATTTTTATATGCATATGAAGCAGATTTTGTTCAAAATCTTATGCGTGAAAAGAAGAAAACACTTGCTGTGGCCTTCAACTCGACGACGTATTGTCATTTAACAATGGTAATTTCCACTCCTACGGCGATACGAGCCATATAATAAATGTGATGACTTTAGCTTTTCTGTCGTTAACTTCCCTTACTTATGCAGAAATATACCTTCATCACCTGCATACGGATCGAGTGTATATATCGATAAACGATTTGCAGGTCCAGATCTCATTTAAGCTGGGATGACGATATGGTACGGGGCCTGGTTGCACTCCAGCGTTGATAGGTTCCCTGGTTACCGGAATGAGTGGTACCTTCTGGAGATGTACGTCGGGTTGTAATTCGACCTCTAAGGCTTTGAGTACTGTAAACTATATATGTGTAGGAGTAAGCGTGTCTGAGAATAGGGAACAATTAAGGGGAGAGGACCTTTGACTATACATTCCCAGGAGGTTGAGTAATATGATAGTACACTACTCTTTTTAACAAATTCAGATAGCAAAATATCATTATATGAATTGAATTTTGTAGTTGTATCTTATATATTGTTGGTCTATGTCATTAAGCTATATCAAAAAATTATTTGCTTGTTAGATTGTTTGTTTGTTTTTACTTAGCCATCATTTTGATAACTCAATGTTTCAATGTTTTATATTTTTTAAATAGATTTGCAAGTTGTTGCTTGATACGTGTGGATTTGGAAATTCAGTTGGTTCCTGGTCAATTCGAACAGTCGTAAATTTGGCCACTAGGAGTGATATCCAGCAACCTTACACCAGTACAGTAACAACAGGAAAACCATTGTACACGTAACACCCATCATCTTGGTTTAATATACAAAGTAACAAGAGGTCCATGAACCACATCGCACACTTGAGCACTTTGGCTACAGAAAAAATGCAAAAATCAATCCAGTTTTGAAAGACTTAAATGTACAGTGACGTGCCAAAATTGATGCAACTTTTCCCTGATGTCATTGTTTCAAAACAAACTTTCTTGCATTTTCAAACCATCATAATTCAAAAATTATAAAAGGTACTTACTTGAAATTTTCAGTATTTAGTGATGTGACCTTTAGCAGTAATTACAGATTGTAATCTTCTTGGAATTGTGCGGTATAAGTTTCTAATATAAGGGACAGTTAGAGAGGACCAAATGTTCATAACTTCAGAGATCAAATCATCTTTGGATTTAATTGCTGCTAGTGATTTTCTCAGTCGAATTTTTAAAATTAGCCAGACATTTTCAATGATGTTGAGGTCCGGTGACTGTGATGGCCATTCAAGACAATCTAAATCATTCTCACGTTTCCAAGCTGTTGTCATTTGTGAGGCATGGCAGGGGGCATTGTCATCCTGGAATAAAAATGACGAATTTCCAAAATGTTTCGCAATGACTGGCCATAAATGTTCATCAAAGGTCTCAATATACTTCTCAGAACTCATATTTCCAGTTATTGGAACCAATGTCCCCACTCCTGAATATGTCACACATCCCCAAAACATAGCGCTCAACTTTACATTGCGGCCATGTTGACCAACACACTCTGGACGATACGCTTAATCCTGGGTTCTCCACACATACAGACAATTTTCATTTGATATCACTATCCGAGTTTCATCTGAAAAAAATCACTTTTCTCCAATATTCATCAACTTTCTAATTTTTCATATGTTTACACCATTGAACACGACGTTTTTCGGTTCACTTCTGACACAGTGAGGCTCTTCCTTACTTTGTGTCTATGAATTCCATGAGAATGGAGTTTCCTCTGAACAGTCCTAACAGACACCTTGTCAGTAGCTTGTTGGTGTAAATTATCCACGATTTCATTCAAAGTTTGTCTTCTATTCTTATTCACAGTCCGAATCAAAATTCTGTCACTCCTCTCATCAATCAGACTCTTCCTAACTCTATTGGAGCTCTTTTCCATACTTTCCTCATTGATAAATATCTTCAGAAGTTTAAAAATCGTAGATTTATTCACAGAAAATTTTCTGCCAAATCACTTTGTTTTTCGCCTCGTAGGTACAAATCTTAAGCCAGTTTTCTTTGCTCCTCTGACATTTCTTGTCGTCTGCCCTCCATTGTTTACAGTGAAAACACTAGAGAGTTAAAACAGGGGAAATAACTGAAATTGGGTGCAAGGGGAAATCATACCCCATACAATTTGTATCAACTCAATTTTTTTTAAAAGTGTTTGATTTTGAATTATATATCAAAATGCACAGAGAATAAAACAAACATAAAAAACTTCGGGAAAAAGTTGCATCAATTTTGGCATGTCACTGTATGTGGTCCCAACCTACCCCTAAAAGGCAGAAGGAAGGATGATTTGAGTTAACTTGAATCTACAAAGGATGCTTACATATTTCTCTGGCTTACTGTGGCTTTTTCTCTACAAGTCTGTTATTTCATTTATGCCCCACCCTATCCTCGGGGGTCATGATTTGAACAAACTTGAATCTACACTACCTGATGATGCTTCCTTATAAATATGAACAATCATGGCTTTTTTGTTCTTGAGAAAAATATTTTAAAAGATTTTTTCTATGTATTCCTATGTTAGACTTTGATACTCCATTGTGGCCGCACCCTACCACCAGGGGTCATGATTTAAACAAACTTTAATCTACACTGCTTGAGGATGCTTCTATATGAATATGAAAAATCGTGGCTTTGTTAATCATGAGATGAACATTTTTAAAGAATTTTCTTATACATTCCTATTTAAAACTTTGGTCGTCCATTGTAGTCCAACCTACGCCGGGGTCATGATTTTAATAAAGTTTAATCTTCACTACCTGAGGATGCTTCCACATTAGTTTCATCTTTCCCTACCCAGTAGTTCTTGAGGAGAAAATTTTTAAAAACATGTCACCAAATTTTCACTATTTCATAATTATCTCCCCTTGAATAAAGGCGTGGCCCTTTATTTGAACAAACTTGAATCCCCTTCCCCCAAGGATGGTTTGTGGCAAGTTTGGTTGAAATTGGCCAAGTTGTTCTGAAGAAGAAGTCAAAAATGTTAAAAGTTTACAGACGGACGGACAGACAGACGGACTACAGAAAAATTGTGCTCAGCATAGCTCATATGAGCTTCAGCTCGTGAGCTAATAAAACTTGATCTAAAATGAGCTGGTAAGATATTTGACGAATGTTTGTTGTTACTGTTTCTATAGATTTTTTACGACGGCTGTTCAATAAACAATGTCCTCTGTGCTTGGAAAGAAACAAATAAAAAACACTTTTCAATGAATTATTCTTAATGATTTCACTTAAATTTTATCTTTAAAATTAAAATACATGTTTGTAACATTTTATCCAATTTCTGATTTATAGGACATATTTTTGAGTATGGCCTTTCGTATACTGGAATATCACACAAACATTTCGTTTTTTTTTTTGTTTGTTTGTTTTTTGTTTTTTGCAAAAAATGTTGCTTTCTGGACTCCGCCAGGTATTTAACTGCCTCCCCGAATAATAATATTAACAACAAGACCACTAATATTAAAGAAAATAGGATATAAAACTATTTTTGTGCTTATGCAATTCTTTGCTCTTCTCAACCCTTTGCTGCTTATGTCGTGTGCATCTTATTGTAAATTTGTTATGATAGTTTAAAGTAATGGATTCAAGTTTCATTGTCTGTTTGAATTTCAGACAAACGTGGATAATTACAATTTTTGTTTGTTTTTTAAGATATTTGTTTTTATATTCTTATACTCTGTCGTTTTCACTCATTTTCAAAGCATTGGGTGAACATTTAGTATTTAGCTTTTTCACTGTCAAATGTTTCTACCCCAAAATTGATGCCTATCAACTTTGATATGTGTCTAATAATCAATTAAACATAATCAGCGATACTTTATTGATTTTTTTGGAAACAGTACATGTACATTGGTACTTGTAAGTCCTTGTCGTCAAGAACGGTATCCATTTTTGATGCCCATTATATCATTTTTGTTCATTGAAATCCACCTGCTCATGTATGTATAAAACAGACATATGTTGCTGTAAATTTCACAAATTTCAGTAAATAAATTTCTTCGGATTCCAAACGAGTTTAACAGCAGCTCAAATGAAGCCTTTAATTTCACTCTATTTACTGATTCTTTATCATTCATTTTTAATGCAGTGTCTCGAATAGTCCTTGTTTTCGAGCTTCTCATAATAAAACTATATGATGAAAAGTGGTCGCTTTTAAAGATTCAATAATGAGAGAAAATCAAGTTTTAAATCATAGATTTCTATGTTGTATGTGGTAGAGCTCAACCCTCGTATAATCCTTTTCTCTTAACAATTTGTTAATTTTCATTTTAACAGTGTATCTTTAAAAAAATGTTGATTTAATGTTTTTAAGTGTCATTTATTGAAAAATGCACATGTAAGAGAGAGAGAGTTATTTACTAAATTAGGCTACGGCACATGAAAAATCACAAAATTTTAAAGTTTTGCAGATCAACAATTAAATTCACCAGAGAAACTATAAATAGAATAAACCATATGTCCATTAGAGGTGATGTGAAGTTAAATTATGTAATATAAAACATAAAAGTAAGAAAAAATGTAGATGAACGCGCTATGTATTTTAATTTTTAATGAATGCCAAATGCATTACAATAAAAAGTAGAAATTGTCTTCAATATGAACAATTTTTACGTTTTCAGTTAACTTTTCAGGCTACAGTATGGTTGACGGCTTGCCTTACAAATTCCAGCAGCAGATGCTGATGGTGATATTTTAAGATGTTGTTAGTCCACAGGGTCAGAATGTGTCTCTGTTTGTTCCGCTCTCCCTTACGCCAGCTTAGATAGAGTAAATCAATATTTGCCATATAATTATAATTCCTAGTAAGTATGAAATTTTGTCATCCCACAATGATACTTTTCCACTTAAATTCAAAACTAAGCAATTCTTACTTGATTTTGATTTTAATGAATAGAATTTAAAATGTTTTCATAGGAAACATGCACAATAACCTTCCTATTAAACCACACCATGAAATGGTATATATGCTGCAGCCGTAACTGTGGAAGACTTTCCCCGCTCAAATATTATTATTGGTAGGACGGCGTATACTTCTTCTGACCCAATGACGGCAATTCATCTCCAGGTAAACTTTAAAAAAAAATTAAACCAAGATGATTATTTTTTTTCTTAAAAATCAAACTTGGGGGCTTTTCAGTTTTTAATGAAGTTGATGTGTATATATTAACCTAATGTCTGAATAATGGGACATGCATTCGCCAAGGAATTACTCAAAACTTCACGTGTAACTGTATTTCTAAGTACATCGAAAGAATATGTCAAACAGGTATTTCAGACTGCTTAGTACAGAATAAAACAATTCCAGATTTGGCTCTGTACTGTAAATATCTTTATGAAGAGGTTTTCACGCCCTTAAAACTTGTATTTTATTTTAATGTTATAATGCTCTTAAGAACATTTGACTTTAGTGCAAACTTGATATTATTTTATGACATTTTTTACAACACAAGTAAAGCATATACTTTCAATATGTTTCTTACTACATTCCTGGGTTGAAATTGTAAAAATCGATTTGTTTTAACCCTCTTAACATTTTAATTCACCTGATCATTCTATTCTGTCTATGAAAGTTAGGAATCCCGAAAAGATTTATCAACAGACATATAGTCCGTCGTTGAGTACACCTTCCCGTAGACAACGAGAAGAATTTTGGATTAGAAAACTAGGGACAGCCTTTCACTATGGATGTAATGTCAATGTCGATAGGTTGGAAATCTTTTCAGTCCAAAGTGTAGCAATGTAAATGTAATGGGACTTTTTAAACATACACAGAGACGTAAGCGTAGTCATGGCATCGGTCGTACAATAAACCCGCAATACACGACGTCTCTTTTGATTCATTACTACCTTATGTAAATCAACAGTGAGGTCTACGTCATATTCGCACCAAACTTTACTCTGTCGCTTTGAAACTTTTGAAAAGTCTTCTTGAGAAGGCCATGGAAAGTCCATTTTTTTATTCCTCGATACCAGAATATAGGCACGGATCTGTGATTATGGATATTGCAAATCGTAGGCTTTTTTAACCCGCGCTTGTTACGGAAGAAAATGCAGCTTAAACAATCCGTCTTTTCTCTAAACTTCAATATGCCAATAAAGGAATTGACGCTGTTATTATAAGCAATATTCTTAGTCACAAAAGGGTCCAGTCTTGTATTCCGCCATATTTCAAATTAAAGACTACATCTTGTTTTTCCTACAAATGTACATCGACCATTGCTTCCAAACTTTTCAATTACAAAAAAACTTTACATGGCCTGGATACCGAGTATCTGAAACATAAACTTCCATCACGTTCGTGTTCTACTTCACCATATAACTATAGTCCTGCTGGACACGTTATTACAGGTGACGTAAAAATATTTAATAATGAGAACCTTAGAACACTTATTTTAAAAGGTCCTAAATATAGGGAACCCCGATCCTTCAACTGGCGTCGGTAATTCATAAATATTATGGATTCTGTTGAAAATTACGCTAGACGATGGGCCAGATATGAAAAAGAAGACATTAACACCTTGTCAGAATGGATTAAATGTATCAGATCCATGTTAAAGTCGCGTATTATCAGATTGAGGGGCAATATGAAAACCATCTATTCTTCTATGTTCAATAATCCAAAAGTGAAAAAAGTAGATAGATTACATGATCAGTACGTACTGGTCCCTGCTGACAAAGCAGGTAACAACATTGTCTTCGTTCGTAAGGCTCATTATATAAATGGTATTTTAAAAGAACTTGGATTTAATTCTATAAGTGGTAATCCTACTTATACTCATAGAAGGAAGAAATTCTTCAAAATCATATGTCAGTTTTAAAAATTTTTAATATTCCACAGAGCCAAAATGAATTTGAACTACCCTAGATATTGTAAATGTATAATATTTAGCGCGTTCGATAATCAGCGGAAAGTGATTTTTGAACAAGTTAGTGTAGATTTGATTTAGGTCATTTCTTGATATTCTTATTCATTTATCGTTGTTTAAGACATTTTACGATGTACTTGAATTAGCGGAAGTATTTTTCCGCCAAAAGCGCTAAAAAGAATACACCGCCAAATGTAATACGTTTTCAGTATATTGGATTCCAAAACTTCATCAAAATCCTTACAAAGATACTTTACGGGTTCCAGTAAATGTTCAATCAAGCCTCTTTTGTTACTTCTCACTAAAATATTGACAGTAGTGAAGAAAAAACTTCAAGAGCACTGTGCAACAATATATTTAAGAAGTGGTGTGAAACAGATGTGGATACTCAAAAATTCCAAAGAACTTTTGGACAATTCGAAATCACAAGAATTTACCAAAATCAACAGCTTAAAAACTTTCGACTTTCAATTTTATACACAACCATTCCCCACGATAAATTTAAGTCCAGGCTTTTTGATATACAATGGCACTCGTACTTACCTGGTCATCGGTCATTTGCAAAATTATTTTGTTAAAACACATTCTGATTGCAAATGACCATACCCTACCGACCAGTCACATCCACCTTGTGCTCCTTGTCATATCAGAAAATAAAAAGAAATATGTTTACAAAATTTCAGTAGATTAATAATGACTTAACAACAAGTATGAAAAAAATCATTCAGCATTTTAATTAAAGGTGATTGTATCTGTATAAAAGTTCATTATATCGATCGACCTTGGAACTTACGAATTGACTTTAAACGAGACTGTTGGTATTCTTGTTTCATCAACTTGTTTGTCAATAACTTATCTTGTTTTAGAAATTATTCAAACGTATACGAAGCATGCTCCTGCATATCTGATCAACTATGCAATATATAAACTCCGTAAACAGGTAAAAAGGGCATGTTGCTACATTAAGGGTCATAAAACCTCTGCTCACTTATATTAAGTGTTGCTTGAACCTTAATGATTTTCCAGAAGAAATGTATTTGTTAGGTAAAATACAAATAATACAGCATAGGTTGCGGGGCAAGTTTGACAAAAAAGACACTCCAACTTCGCAAATCTATAAAGGAATAATAGACATTTATGTCAGTAAGAGTTATCTCTCTTATCAGAGTATCAATGAACCTTAACATACTAGTAAGTAAGGTAGGTTGACAATTGAAAAGTTTCAATTGTGAGGTTTATCGTAAAGCTTAGTTGTTGTGTTAACATTTACGTATTTTTCTAGTAAAATATTAAAATATGAAATAGACTCTATTATACCTTTAATTTGAAGCTCACAGTGATATATCATGTCAACATATAATATATGAATGGAACTATAACTATTGTTAATTTAAAATTTTTCGTCAGTATATCTAATTGTCGGGTTGGAAACAAAAAATACACTTCTGTTGCCTTCAACTCAACACTTATATGTATCGACAAAGTATGTCAATTAATAATGCTTATTTCCATTCTTATGTCGATATAACATATTTCGGTGAGCTTGAAATAAAAGATACCACGGAGTCTTTTTTTTCATATTTAATTATTTTACTTGAAATTGACAATGGTTGTATAACTACCAAGCTTTATTTTCCAAGTTTATGTCTCCCAGTTGATTCGATGCGCAAGAGAGTGTTCTATGTATGACCAATCTCTAAAACGAGGTAATTATTGACAAATTGCTGAAATAAGAATATAAGCAGTCTCGTATAAAGTCTTCCGTCCGTAAGTTCGGATTTTTCCGTTATTTCCCGATCATGACAAGGAGCACACAGCAGGTGTGACCGATCGATCGGCAGGGTATGATCACTCTCCATGGCACCTACTCCAACTCTGATTTTTGGAGGTCTATGTTTGATCTGCTCTTATTGAGTATTGTTTTATGAATTTTAAATATTAAATACATGTACTGTTTGGTATCTCCATATGTTTCACTCCATATTCTAAATAAATTCTTATTGTTCATATGGATTATCGGACCAAATCTTAGGTGATATATATACATGTATTTATAACTTGTGCATTTCATGAAACGTTGATATGAAATTAAAAACTTTTATGCAATGTGGATAGTTCTTTTATTGAATGTGGTAATACTTTCTGATATTTATGTCATTTTACGCTCTAAATTCGGTCTTATTTTCATCTCCACATGTTTAAGTGAATAGTTTGTGCCAGTCCAGGGTTTCCTTGTTACACCATCATATTTTTTATCGTCAATTTTGCCATTTCTATAATATTTTCCATTTAAATTGTTCTGATAGCACTTATAAAACCCCCATGCTGCGTGGAATCTCTTTGCGCAACTTCCTCCAAATTCCTTCACAACTTGATCATTGTCAACATCTCGAGTGGAGAATTTTTTATTGTTATGTTTAATCATTCCATCACCGGCGTCTCCCTCGTAATCTCCGATATGCAATTTGTAACCTTCATCTTCATCATCAACTACAAACGTGCTATATTCAGCGTATTTATGGTTTTTATCCCAGTCCGTCATCTCAATTCTAAGTGTGTAGTGATCCTGATTTGTAAGTCGGTGTATCACGTTGTTCCCGAGCCAATGTTCTCCACATACTCCTACAAAATAATAAACGAAGAATTAAATAAAACAACTACTTCAAATATCTCTATGGTGCAAATAGCTTGAAAGGCAAAACACAAATTGCTATTTGAGAATGGTATTTCTTTGCAATTTGAAAATTTCTTTCATAATATAATGTAAAAAAAAAAAAAAAACAAGAGGCCCATGGGCCTTATAGGTCACCTGAGCATTATGCAACAACTTTCCAGTGATTGAATTTGATTCATGTTTTAATCCAGATGCTATGGCATTCACAATTTTGAAAGAGGCCCCATTGATCATCATAACAATACACTTAGCAGTTGCTTAGTTTGTTTACTTAATACCCATAGGCAGGGTAGGGGAACAAAAAATACACTTCAAGTAATCAGTAACATTCAGCATGATCAGTAATGCCCCAATCATACATGAACCCCTGACCCTAGGCCTAGATCCACACATTGCACAATTTTTGAAAAGGCACCCGTGCTTTTCAAAAATATTTGATTAATACCAAGGAGAATATTTTGAACAATTCATCCAGTTTCAGTATATAAGTACAGCCCCCCCCCCCTCCTTTATGGTACCCCTGACCCTGGGGCCTTGAAATTCACAATTATGGAAGATTAGTACCCTTGCTCATCATAACTATATAGGTAGTTCATCTGCTTAATACCAAGGAGCAGAGAAGAAAACTTTCAAAGATTCAATGTATTTTCACTATATAATCAATAGAGCCCCGCCCTATCACTAGAACCCCTGACCCCAGGGCCATAAAATTCACAATTTTGGAAGAGGTATTCTTGCTCATCATAACTATGTAATTAGTTTATTTCATTCCTAGGAGCAGAGATGATAGATATGCATCTTTCAATATTGTATTTCATTTTCAAAAAGCTTAGTAAACCAAGAAGTGAAGGTATTTTTGGTTGCAATAAACATGAAAAAATATATTGTTTTGTGTATAATATCATAAAGTTTTCAATTCTATTATCATTTGTAAGTGGTAATTCACCTAAGATAATATTTTTAACATTAAATGCAATTCTTTTTAAAATTGTTCTGTATGTATGTAAACGACTAAACTCAAGTTCCTCCATAAAGATATAATATGGTCACAATGAACAAATACATGCAGTACAGTTTCAGTTTCTTGGGTACAAAACTTACAAACATCAGTAGTTTTTATATTGATTTTCTTAAGATAAGAATCTACAGGGAGGATCCTATGTAAAATTCTATATTGTAACCACTGTACAGAAGAATCAGAAGTAGTCTTAAAACAAACTTTAAAAACATCTTTTATACAAATATCTGTCACTCCAAAGGGAGATAAGTCTTGATTCCACTTTGGAATTGCTGTAGGAATTATATCATTTTTATTTATATAGTTGTAAATTCTCTTTGTACATTTTTCATAGTGAAAAATATTTTCAAAATAAAATGGTAAATTAGGCTGACAATGTTTTCTCAAGTTCATTCTATCTATTGACATTTTCTTTAAGAATTTAGAGATAGCAGAAATAGTACTATTATACTGCATTACGCATACATTGGAAATGCTGAATTTTTCTTGAAAGGCGGTTTTTGATAAAAAATTGCAATCTTCTGACAAAAAATCCCCAATATTTTTAACTCCACTTTTATACCAATTTTCTATAAAAATACTTTTATTACCTACCTTAATATTTGAATTATACCATACAGGAATATTGCAAGCCTTGCATTTCATTTCTACATCCTGATCTACATTCTTCAAAACATGTTGCCATGAAATAAAAACATCAAACCAGAAAATATTATTTTGAGGTATTAGACTATTTAAAATATAAACATCACCAAAATCTATAAATTTGTTTACAACATGTCTACCATTAATTCCTAAAAATATGTCCAGCCATGGCTTACTACTTTCTGATACCAATCTTTTGACCCATGTACATTTCAATGATTTTATGAAGTAATCAACATTTAACATTTTTAATCCTCCAGATAAAAAATCTTGAGTAACTATATCTCTTTTAACTCTATCACTTTTTGATTTCCATATAAATTCAAAAAGGTCCTTACACAATGAAGATATTATGTCATAGCTAGGGGTAGGAAGAGAAATAAATAAATGAGTAAGTTTTGGTAAAATCAGTGTTTTTACAACGGTGACACGACCGATTGGTGTAAGTATTCGCCTTTTCCATTGTTGGATCATTGATTTAATTTTTGGTAAAACAAGTTTGTAATTTATGTCAATAATATTTTCTAGCTCTACAGAAAATGTTATACCAAGCAAAGTAAAAGTTGTGGATCCCCAATCTAGTTTCCATCTTGTATGATGAAAAACTTGACTTGAAAATTTTTTCGAGGCAATCCAAATAATTTTTGTCTAGAACTATTTATCTTTAAACCAGATAATTGTGAAAATAAATCCAATGTATCAAAAGCAGCAAACAAAGATTTTGGTGAACCATCAAGGGCAAGCGAGGTATCATCTGCATATTGAGAGATTTTGTGTTCTTTTTCTTTTACTATTATACCTTTTATATCTCTGTTTTGTTTAATGAGAATAGCCAGGATTTCAGCACAAAGGAGGAACAAGTAGGGAGCAACAGGATCTCCTTGTCTACAACCCCTCTGAATAAAAAATTGTTCTGATAAAAAACCACATTGTAAAACTGAAGCTTTAAAATTAGTATTTAGGATTTTAATCCATTCAATAATGTTGTTTCCAAAACCAAAATACTTCAAAACTTTATAAAGAAAGGTCCATGAAATTGAGTCAAATGCTTTCTCAAAGTCTAATAGCATCAACAGACCAGGAATATTATTTGACTCTGTATAAGACATTAAGTAATAAATAAATCTTGTATTTTCCCCTATAAATCTACCTTTAATGAAACCTGTTTGTGTATCAGAAATAAGATATTCTAGAGTCGACTTTATTCTACAACTTAAACATCCAGATATAAGTTTATAGAGGACATTTAGTAAAGTAATTGGGTGCCAATTTTTTAAGAACTGTCTAGGTTTATCACCTTTGGATATACAGGAAATAATCCCAAGTCTCTGAGAAATAGGAAGTTCTTTCTTTGAAAAAATACAGTTAATTGCATTTAAAATATAACTTTTCAAATCTATCCAGAAAAATTTGAAAAACTCAGCTGTAAAACCATCACTGCCTGGAGACTTGTTATTTTTCATATTCTTAAGAACATCTAAAATTTCACTTTCTTCAATATCTTTCTCAAGACTATTAGAAGTCATCTCATCAAGTTTTTTAACTTCCGCTGGGTCAATAATATCATTCAGATCTATGTCAATACATTCTGAATCTTTATTTGAATATAGTTCTTCATAAAAAGATTTAACGTGGTTTAAAATTTCAAATTGATCATAAACAGTTGATTGTTCATCAATCTCAACCCTTTTAATAATTTTGTTAACATAGTTTCTTGATTCCAAATTGCAAAAATATTTTGTTGGCTTTTCACCCTCTTCTACCCATCTAGCACGGTATCTAATTAAATGGCCTTGCATTTTAACTTTTCTTAAATTTTCAAGGGTTACTTTTTTTTCTTCCAAAATACCTGTATTATTTTCATTATTTGTTTCTAATCTCTCTATTTCTTCTACAAGGGATTTCTCTAACTTTTCTCTCTCTCTTTTCTCAAATGAAGAATATGAAATAAATATTCCTCGTATTTCCATAAGAAGAATTTCAAGGAATATAGAGTCATCCATATTTTTTTTCCATTATTTTCAATATCATTTATGTTTTGTAAATATTGACATTTGACTTTTTGTATAGTTTGCTTCACTCTTTCAACATACACTGCATCATTCAGTAAACTATTATTAAACTTCCATAGGCCACGACCTTTATTGAAGGGATTGAATTTTAATTCTAGAACAACAATAGAATGATCAGATCTGTACCCCGGTTTAACAGTAAATTCTTCGACAAGATTAGATAATCCTTCAGATATTAAAATATAGTCTAAGCGGCCTTGTTTGACAGGGGTTTTTTTCCTCCATGTATACACTTTTTTTTCTGGATTCAAAATCCTGTAATAGTCAATCATTTGTAAATCTTCCATAATTTCTATTAATTTTTCACGAGCCATTGGATTATTTACATTAACATAATTGTATGTATCTATTTCTGGATTAAGAGCAAGATTTAAGTCACCGCATAGTACAAAATATTCATTGTCTAATTCTAGAAAAATATCTCTAACCTTTTCATAAAATTCTGGACAGTCAGTATTCGGTCCATATACATTTACCAAGGTAAACCTATTGTCTTCAATGGTAATATCAAGAGCTACTAAATTCCCTTCCTTATCTCTCTTATCTTTGTGGACTTTAAATTCAAAATTATTGTTAAAAAGAATACTTACTCCTCGTGAATTCGATTTATATGAACTAAAATAGCACTTGTAACCCCACTGAGCTTCTACAAATGGTTCTGTTTCATAGGTAAAATGTGTATCTTGCAAACACAAAATAGAGAAACCCTTTTTTCTATAATTTAGTTAAGGACATCTTGTCGTTTCTGAGGTGTCGCTAGACCTTGGCAGTTCAACGTTACGATTTTTATATTATCGTTTATCAACAAAAACTGATTTGTAAAAGTGTAAGCAACCTCCAAGCGAAATTTTCGACTACATGACTGTTGTATTCTCTCACAAACACACTTTCACACTCACTCAAAAATGTAAACAAAACTGAAAAAAGAAAATATATTAAACAAAAGAAAAGGGTATGTACATGTACGAAACAAACTCTTTGCATAAATTACAAATGCATAGTTGAAAGAGTTTAATAGCGAGCGCAGCGAGCGTCGCGAAGCGACGCTCGCGAAGCGAGCTCAATAGACTAACGTGTAAGAACAGAGGAAATTCGGATTGAAATGTGTACATACGTCAGCCAAATTTCTCTGTGCAACATTCCCAGAATTCCTGCACTACCCAATGTCCTTTGCGCGAATATTTCCGAATAAATAATCAAGTAGAGCTTTTCAAAAAAGCTTACCGTCTTTAGCAACAATTTTAAACAGTAAACAGATCTACACTTAACAGGCCGTATAATTCTTTTGAATTTCTTGATTTTGTATTTCTAAATAAGCTTTTTACGGGCATTAGCCCTATCACGGTTGTCGCTCGGTCATCTCCGTAAACTTTGACTGGCCGGGAGCTTTCGGCAAACCTCGGATGATTCCCATTCACTCTTCAAACAAGAAAGGGGAAAAGAATAAAACAAACTGTAAAGCCTGCAAGCAATAACTATCAAATTTTATTTATAATGAAATTAAAGAGACCTTTTTATTTATTGCTATAAAAAATATCATGTAATTAAGAAATAATTACTGCTGATTTTGTTGAGATTGGAAATCTTGCGAAATTGTTAAGTCGTACGAAAAATAGATCATCAGAAAGTTATCTCCCTTGCCTTGAACAGCATTTCAACCAATGAAATAATTGAAAATTTTCTCATCATGCAATTTCTACCAATCACAAAAGAGAGGAAGTGCATAGTCCGAAGACTGTAAAAAATTCAACTATACAATACCTAGACTGGTACCCTGACATTGGTTAACGGGCGCAAGCGCCCTAAAAAACCAACGACAGGTAACCACTGCCATTTTATCGCGTCACAGGAAACAGCACTGATGAAAAAATCTATATTTAGACTAGCGTAAATCCAGAAGTGCTGAAGTAAATAAACCCTTCTCTCTGCACTCTACACTGCTGTTAACAAAGAAAGTAGACGGATTTTAAGCATCTATAAAACCATAAAGAAGTGCTGCCTCAAAAACCATTAAATGTAAAGCGATATCACAGGACCGTCCCATATGCATATCCTACCAAAATAATTCAAATCAAGATCTATTGCATGATTAATTTACCTACATATTTACCACTGATATGATTAAATCATCGATTTAGTTATAACACTTGTTCTTTATCATTATAATATTTATGTTCTAAAGTTTACGGGGAATGCTATAACTCGTCTCTCTAACTCCATGTGTAATGGTATGCACCAGGGAGGATTACAATGTTTAACACTACGGAACATTTGAAAGTTCATTGTGACAATATATTGTAAGTTAATGATATACTCAGTTAATAAAGTCCTAACTATGTTGTTTGAATAATTTCACCGTATTCAATTGCTCTATTCATCAAGAAAGATATGCTACGTTTTGTTTTCTCTGTTATTTAAATCGCTGGATCCACCTAACATTCTTCTCTGCAAGCATCGATGCTATTTATTTTTGGAATGCGCAGTACTATGCGCGAAGCAAGCAGTGAGTTTTTCCACTGTCATGGCGGCGGAGGTTACCTGTCCTTGTAATTCCTAGCGGCAGCGACTGGAATCAAGGGCAGAGAACCAGTGCTATACAATACCCGTCTTCCAAGGAAGTTCTCGGCCAGTCAAAGTTTACGGAGATGACCGAGCGACAACCGTGGTAGAGCTAATGCCAGTAAAAGGCTAATGTAGAAATACAAAATTCAAAAGAATTATACGGCTTGATAGGTGTAGATCAGTTTACTGTTTAAGATTGTTGCTAAAGACGGGAAGCTTTTTTAAAAAGCTCTACTTGTTATTTTGTTTACCTCAAATTCTGTGCCGATGTAATACCGGACATACTTCTTTGGTCGGTAATTGAAAAATCAAAAACAAACATAAACTTCTTTTTTCCGGAATATATATACTATAAAAAAGAAACCTGTTCAGAACAGAGCTATTCAATCCGGGAAAAAAGGAAAAAAGCAAAAAACTAGTTATATCACAAAATGTCCAAGAAAAGAAAAATCGTGTTGCAGGACACTCTTTTAGCTTATCGAAGTTCTTTGAGGGCGTCAAATACCGCTTTCTCCATTATGTCCAAGCGTTTCGGACCAAGATGTTTTCCCATCATGCGCGATATCACAACGGATACATTTGTAAAGTTTTCATCTTGCAGAATTTTTAGCATTTTCCTTCCAGCTCCAAATTCGCCGTCGTCACAGTATCCGTCATGTATAGTCCCAGAATTGTCTTTAAAACGGTATACCAGTATATTGTGATTTGCACGCCCATAAACTGGATCCATGGAAATTTTCCTGTAGAAGTTCCGAACTTTTGCATATGTCTCTACCTCAACTGCAGCAGCACTAATTTGGTTTCCTGATTCTGTGTGGGTGATAGAGCGTTTAACTTCAATTTCCTCTAGTTTTTGTTGTTCTTTCTGGTCAAGTTGTAGAATTTCCTCGGCGTTTGGTGTCTTCACTTTATCTCTGTAAACGGACCCATTCGGGAAAACCAATTTGTCCCCCACAACTCTCGTTTTGATATTTTCGCTCCAATATTTGCTGTTGAGTTCAACCAGTTTTCTGCAAGTTTCGTTAACTTGAACTGGAGACTGGGGGTGATATAGAATGGTAGAATATTCCCTTCATCTTTCTTTTTTCTCTGCTGATTCAGTAAACGGTCTTTGTTCTCAAATCTCACTAACCGGCCTGTTATAACCCGGGGCTTATCTCCTTGCCTTCTGTCCCCCGTATTCCTATGGATATTAACGAACTCTATTCGTTCTAAATCTAGGTGTTCATTTAGCAGGCGGGGAATTTTGCTGAATAGATCTTCTCCTTCTTCTTCTTCCAGGTTATGTATTGTATAAGGATATTGTTTTTCATGGATCGCCCTTTCAAATCAATAATTTCCTTCTCTTGTTCTGTGACTCTTCTATCAAGTCTGATTACAACCGATTTTAACATTTCAAGATCCTTACGTAGGGATGCATTTTCAGATTTTAGACTCTCTATCTCTGTTATATTGTCTTTCTGCTGTTGTGCAATGAATTGTACCTTGTCTTCAAAGCCGTCCTGTTCCCATAGATCAGCCTTAATATCTCCAACGGCTTGTGATAGACTTGCTAAAGTTTTAAAAGGGTCCGCTATTTGCTCAGGGCAAGGAGCAAACGGTACACTGAATGGGGTTAAAGTTCCAAAGTTAGTGGAGGGGAACGGCATTTTCTCAGTTCCCTTAGACTTAGACTCCGGCTTTCTTTTTTGTGATTTCAACTCACGACTGGACATTGCATACACAGCGGTGCACAGTTATTTACCAAAAGTTCCAAATAAGCAGATACTTACACAAAAAAGCTTCAATACCTCCACTCAAAGTTAATGATAAACTGTTGACCCTTTTTTCGGCACTTTGACACTTTTAACTCCGATTTTGATCTATTTTTTCTTCCCACTAGCAAAGCATGACCGCCATGGTCAATTGTCACGTGACGTCCTCAGTCGTCAATTTGGCCAGTTGGAGTGATATCCTGCAACCTAACACCGGTCCTGTCATAAAAGGGAAACCATTATACACGTAAGACCCATCATCTTGTTTTAATATACAAAGTAACACGAGGCCTGTGAACCACATCGCACTTTGTAAAAAGTAGGTCACGGTTACTTATTTTTGACATTTTATGGCTATATTTAAGTATCTCAGGTACTTATTGGCTTAGAATCATCAAACTTTGTCATGCGTCTTGGGTTTTCGGCGATTGACGACCAGAAAGTAGGTTACAGTGACCTACTTTTGACATTTTATGGTTATATTTAAGTATCTCAGGTTCTAATTGGCTTAGAATCATCAAACTTGGTCATTTGAGGCATCTTGAGTTTCCGGAGTATGTCGATCAAAAAGTAGGTCACGGTGACCTACTTTTGAATATCGCAGGTACAGATTGGCTTATAATCATCAAACTTTGTCAGTAGATGCATCTTGGGTTTTCGGTGGTCGACCAAAAAGTAGGTCACTCTGACCTTCTTTTGACATTTTATGGCTATATATAGCTATATTGGGTTCTTATTGGCTTAGAATCATCAAACTTTGTCAATTGAATCATCTTGGATTTTTAGAGAATGATGATCGAAAAGTCATCAATCTTTGTCAGTTAATGTATCTTGTGTCCTCAGAAAATTAAAATTAAAAAGTATGTCACCATCACTGGCGGATTTAAGGGGGGGTGGGGGGCGCACGCCCCCCCCCCCCCTAAAATTTTCAAACTATGATGTGACTAATATTTATAATGCCACATTTTGGTACAAAACCAACCAAACCACTGTTATTCTGCCTGGTTTTACTCTTAAAATACACAAAAATCCAGGAGCTTCCGGGGGCTGCGCCCCCTGGTCCCCCCATTCAAAGTATGATATAACTAGTATTAAACACGGCGTACTTTGTTACATCACTAACCAATACCACTATTAGTAAGTACTAAGGTAAATCGTTTATTATGGTGACATGTGTTACAATACAATGAGAACTGAGAAACATTCAATACAATATTATCATTCAAACATCCGAACCTATATGCCACTTTTAACAAAAAAAATTGAAAAATATGCACTAATATAGTGCCTGGTTTTACTCTAAAATACACGAAAACCCAGGAGCTTCCGGGGGCTTCGCCCCCTGGGCCCCCATCAGGGCTTCGCCCTGGACCCACTGGGGGCCTTAAGGCGGCCCCCAGACCCCTTGCCTCAACAAATTTATCCACGCCCCCCCCTAACCGCAAATCCTGTATCCGCCCATGACCATAACCTACTTACAGTATTTTATAGTAAGATTGAAATATCTTCAGTCCTAACTTGCTAAGAATTATCAAATATTAGTTGATGCATCTTGGGTCTTAGGATAGATTGTATAATTTATCAGAAGAGCGATTCAATGCCCTTGGGCCACTTGTCTAATGATGCCATTACAAAAGGCAGTATATTGATGTATCGGCTCCTGCATTGAAGCGGTCGTGGCCCATTCAGTCAAATAAAATACTAATCACTCAGTCCCAGTATTATGTTGTTTGATACAATAATTCAAGCAGTAATCCCTGTTTTTAAGGTTATTTCATATTTGATAATTTAAATGTATACATTTTTCATGACACTGTATGGAGGCAGAGAATTGAGTTTTAAAAATTTATGCCCGATTTCATTATTTATGTTTATTACAATAAAATATGCTCACTTCAAAAACATGACTCAATTTCATTGTTTATGTTTATTACAATAAAATATGTTAAATAACATGACTTCTTGTAAAAAAATTTTTAAACATAGTTCCCTTTCCATTCGCTTTATTTTAACTTTGTAAAACTGTCTGAGTTGTTCCGCCACTGAACATAGCGCATTAGGAAATGAGAACAAAAGAACTGTTAGTTCAGTAATTTTATTTGATTGGAGAGAAAAAAAAAATCTCAAAAACAGCAAAGCCACTATTGATCATATTTATATGACATATAGTTTGAAATAGAAATACATTGGAAAATCGTTTCTAAAAATATTTTTTGCAGGAAAAGCAAAGTCATATTTGGTCATATGTATGAAAAAGCCTGAAAAGGTAGTGTAATATCATGACCTCTGATTACATATCAATAAAAATCAAAGCGGGAAATATGAAGAAAAATATTCAGTGAATGATATCTCCTGGATGATGGTCTAATTATAATTTATTCTAATAATTATGTAGCTTACTAGTATATCCCATGGATAAAAGGGTAATTAAGTATGATCGATTCTTATAATCAAAGATGATTTAAATAGTTAGAGATTAGAAGCATGAACGTGCAAAGGACAATCTTGGTTTCACTCAGATGTGTTGCTGTTGACTTCTCGTCTACCACACATCTGGTACCAACGAAGGTGACAGCATTGAGATCAGATAGACTGGAGAACACGGATTTCAATATAGCGTTATCAGCAGGAATGTTGTCCTGTGGGGTGCATGAAGCAGGGACTGCTGGGTCCATCAGCTCACAATCACGGTCAGCTATTTCAGCTTTGAAACTAGCTGTAACGAAACACAAATGAGTACTGGTCATCATCATAAACTCAATATTTAGTGGTAATACTTGGAGAAAAGTACAATATTATTGGTGGTAGATCATGGAAACAAAGGACAGAGAGATGCTCTAAGTTTTATTCTTGACATAATTGTATGTTTTGCAGTAATAATGTAAAAAATAAAAGCTGCGATGGAATTAGTAGGGTAAAGGGGGAAAAGGGATCCATAAGGTGTGTTCGTTGGTACCCGATTTTTCCTTAAAAAGTCTGTCCATGGACTTTAAAATGTTAATGAATTAAATAAAACAGCTTACCTATATTGCAAAGTATATTTAACCGAATGTATATACTAATTCATTTAAATAAAACATTTCTTACTTTGGGTTCAATATGATTTTTAATGTAGAGAATTTGCGATATAGCTCATAAATTTGGCAAATCATATTTTCAGAATATTAACTCACACATCTATTATTAATTCAGACAATCTTACGTGAGACGATGGGAACGCTTACTTCCACGGTGACAGTGCCGGTGTAGGTCACACACTTGTACACTTGTCCTGACGTTTGATTACTTGGGCACTCAACCAAACTCACGCCATCGGCTGCTTGTCCTGGAGGGGTGCTGGCACATTGAGGACTATCGGTCAATGGAATGCTTGAGAGAATTGGTCTGAGAGTTAAAGGGGCGTCCGTTATAGCCACGTGAGTACATTTAGAGCATTTCAGTCCTAAATAAAGCAAAATGAAATAAAGGACTGCTATGCAAAAAAAAAAAAAAAATACATGTACTTTATTACATTTATAAATTATAAATAGAATATTTCCATCAAATTCCGGTTTCTTTACTATAAGACAGATAAGGAAATCATTCTAATTTCACGATTGATTTATAAATAAAGCAAAATTTATCCACTTAAGACGACTTCTGGGGACATTTACCTTTAAGCCAATATTAAAGCACTAATGTTTATGCAATACGAGTTAATAATTAGTCTCTCTACTTAATTATTAGTGACTCACACTACAGGACCTTATGAGCAGAAAAGATATTTCCTCACTTCCTTCTAGAATTTCTGAACCACAGAGTATTTACAGAGACAAATTTGTCGTCCGTGTTTTTGTATGTCAAACCACATATAAAAATTAGTCTGATTTTAACATGTAACATTTTACTTACCAATTACTGTGTCCAAGACAGTTAACAGAACAATAACCAGGGATGATAAATCCATTTCAAAATCTGAAAGTTAGAGTTAAAATATAGATATTCACCATAGTGCGTTTAATAAGTTGTCATTGTCTATTTCTATGTATATGATGAATCATTGTTACAAAGAAAAAGTGTTTCTGTATAAGGCCCACAGTTTTTTGAACGATGTGATAATCCATAAGAGCCACTACGATGCATTTGGTAAAGCAGAACAGTGTCCAGTTCTTAATAAGATTCAGGTGGTTTCCTGGTAGGGGGGGGGGGTAGGGGAAAAAGATATCTGTATATTTCTAATAACTTAGTAAGCACCTTTCCATTACTTGTTTACTAGAGACCGTCAGTGAGTATCACCGATATATGGCAAACCGTTAACTTCTACAGTCCTTTTCTCATAGATTAAAATCAGTGATTTTTGCTAACAGGTGTTAAATGTGTGCAAATTTTAATTTTGGTGTGTGAAAGTAATTTTTGCGATACGTTCTACTGCACTCGCTGTCTGCATGTGTATCAGTATGATATTTTAATGAATCAACAATGCTATATTTTATCAACAATTTTAAATCAGAACTACGAAAAATATTGATATTGCAGCATTAATAATGTCACATTTTTATGGCAAGCCCTTTTGCTATTTATTTGGAAAATAAAAAAATTTAAAATTACAGAGATATCTCTCATTTTAGAAAGATATCACTTTAGAAATAAAGATATCTTACAACTTAAAGAGATATCTCTTTGAGAAGAAGATATACCTTAAACTTAGAGAGATATCTCTTATACTTAGTGAGATATACATTTTTCATAGAGAGATATCTCTTTCACTTAAACAGATATCTCTTTCTCCTTGGGAGATATCCCTTTCGTGAAAAGAGATATCTCTGAAGATAAAAGAAATATCTCTTTTTACCTAGAGAGATATATCTATTTTACTTCTAGAGATATCTTTTCAGTTAAAGAGATATCTCTCAATGTAAAGGAAAAATCATAAGTGTCGGAAAGAGATACTAGTATCTCTCATGCAAATAGAGATATCTTTTTATTTTAAAAAGACATTCATTATTCTTATATTATTCATTCACTTTTTATGTAAATCTTTTGTTGAAAGAGATATCTCTCTAAGGTATAAAGATATCTCTATCAGTCAAAGAGATATCTCTCTAAGGCATGTATAAAGATATCTCTATAAGCTATAGAGGTACCTTTCTTATTGAAAGAGTAAATAGTAGAAAGGCTTGACATACAAAACTTTTGGATATTGGCCACTCGTTTACATGGTTAAAAATATATCAGAAGTAAATTTACTGAAAGTTATTTATCAGCTAGCTGACATCAATTTTGCACAAGGAGACAGAATTGTTTACGTACAAATCTTACTTATTACCATCCTCACCCAACCCTTATAGTCTGGTCCGATTTATAGAAAAAATATACTTCTAACGGCAAATAATTATTATTTGGTCCAGCATAGTTTTTTAACCTAATTCGAGAATGCTGAATCCGAAAAAATATGCTGGCCTTCATGAAAATGGCGTTAAAGAGATCAAAATGGCGATTCAAAATGGCGGACATCCAATTTTTCTAATTTTCTCTTAATGTCATTAAAAATGGAGAAGTAATGAGTGATTATCTTACTGAGAGTAATAAAACTATAAAAAATATAATAAAATGCTAACATTGTTAGTTTAACTCAGAAAATTTAGCCGTTTTTACACTTAATTATAATTTTCTCTGATTTATTTGTCTATTGTTTCTTTATTCTTCTTTGTTCAGGATTTTACTTTTGCAAATACCCATACACTGCAGATTTGTATTTTTTCCTCTATATCTCACAGTTCTACAATTGAATGATGATGCAGCTGTAAGTTTAAAGTCAAAATGGCGATTCAAAATGGCGGATATTCCTTTTTTCAAATTATTTCTTAATGTCTTTTACATAGGAGAAATGATTTTTGAATATCTTATTGAGCGAGTACAATTAACTAATGTAAAATTCCAATAGAACACTATTATGAACATTTTAAAATGGAAAATTTAGTCGTTTAAATTTAAATGTGTTTATTAGCACAAAACTCAAAATGACGTCATATTCACTCGAATTTCGAATTTTCGAAAAAACTCAAACTGCTTAATTTTGAAAATAAATTACAGTTTGTTTTTTTATATATAATTATAGTATATTGATTATTCCATTAAATATGAACGAACAAAAAATATCAGAAAAGATTCATGTTTTTCTGGAAATAGTTAAAACAAACTCGACTTAAGAGTTTCCGAATTTTCCCCCTCGTATTTGACCGTGTTCCAGAGCCTTTGAACCCCCGTCCACCTAAAATCACTCCTGAATCCAGTCTTTATCAACTCGCATTTCTACCTCAACATCCCTCAGCACACCATCAAATATAACTGAGGAAATTCATTTCCGATTTCATCGAATACTTTGTTCTAGCTTTTTAGCACTTATAAGAACTTAGTATTATCCCCTAACATCTTCTATTCCAGCTTTATTTTATATGTTTCACTCTGTCTTCGGAATTTTGGTATTTTCAACAGTCAAGTAAAACGGTGCCCTGTGTCAAGGATGACAACCCACTTGGCACGTAAAAGATCTTTTCTCTGGAGTTCGAAAAAGCGTAAGCTCACAGGGGGGCACCAGAGAAACCAAAATCCTCCAAAAACCGATTATTTAAACTGATAGTCCGCCGAAACATGGCTGAAAAATAACCGACTCTGCGTTAAACAATATACTATCAATCAACACTCAAAAAATACATTTATGTTCAAATGTTAAAAGTCTATTTTGTTTTCCAAAACCTTATGGAAAATGAAGAAGAGGTACTGTGGGCAATTAGCTCACTAAATGATACCCCGTCACCCATATGAATATCTATGAATACACAGTGTCCATGTTTTGCTATGTGAAACCCAAAATATGTGTTGGATCAAAAAGTAAAAGAGGAGGTGCACAATGGCAATATGTAATAAAGGTTCTGTGAAAGTTTATCAAATTTCATTCAGTGGTATGAGACGAGTTGCGGATAGGAGACGGGTACCCCAAAGCGTAAAAGACGGAGGGACATACCGACTACTCTATACCCTCCAGCTTTTCAATCGGGGGAGGGGGGGTTATAAAAAAAAATCTCTGATATTTAAGACTTGTAGCTCTTTATTTCGTGACCGCGTATAGATTTGTTTTCTTTTTGGGTAGAAAGGTCATTCTATTAGCAAGAAAATTCTCAAACTTCATCATCTGGAATCACATTGTGTGCATATTTTGGTGAGAAAAGTTGTAAAGTTATGCAATTTAATAGCGCCTGCAGATTCCTCGTGATTCCTATCACTTACAAGCTTTCGTACAATAGACAGAAGCCATTCTGACTTCGATCTAGTCAACACTTCTCTTGACAACAAAATTTTCTTGAACACTCCAAGAACTTTACAAGGCAACTTGATCCACACTTCTTCGTTAGGATAGTGTAAAGTTGTATCAAGAATCGAGGAAGGATTGAACTTCTTTCAGATTTTGTAAGTTTAAAATTTTTTAAATTTATATACACTGTTCAATACAAAATTGGTGGAGGAGGACCGTTCACACCATGAAATATTTGAGAATGCAGTTGAATTTTTAACTGAGAATAACAAAATGCAAATGTAGGGACGCAGAATCAGAGCTGGACAGTCAAAAAAAATATGGTTTACGTATATTATACTGATAATTCTTAATAAATATGTTTATGTTTGGATATTATAAGATATTCAGATTTATATGATGTAACAATTACTAGCAATCTAATTGCTCGTGGTTCATCATTTTAAAAATCATACTAAGTTATGTTGCACTAGATCTTCCACATGAACATAAATATTTTTTTCTACACTGGACTAAAATTAGATCAAGAATTTCCAACAACTGATATGATTTAGCAACCCTCGAACTACAATGTTCACTCACCTTAATGCTCAGGAATACTGCTCTTGGGGTAGCTTAATTTTCAAATTGTCCTCAAAACAGCAATTATTGTATGATATTATTAACTTTTTATATGAAGAAGCATGATACATGTATGATGGATAATAGGTGAAATGTCTTTGGAATTGTCCTCAAAAAATTATCTTAATAATAGAAGTAATTAAACAAAAATCCGTTTTATAAAAATCCTAAGTCATTAATGAAAATATCCATTAACTTCCATTACATTTTTTTTTTTCATATTATTTCATGAAAAAAAAACTGTTATTTATTTTCTGCAAAACAAATCAGAATTATGCAGTTTGGGTATTTTACGAAATCGAGTGTATAACACGTCATTCGAATTGCCATTTTGAGCTAAACACATTTTAAATTTAAACGACTAAATTTTCCGATTTAAAGTGATCATACTAGTGTTCTACTGGAATTTTACCTTATTGTACATCGCTCAATAAAATATTCACAAATCCTTTCTCCTATGTAAACGACAATTAGAAATAATTTGATAAAAAGGAATATCCGCCATTATGAATCGCCATTTTGACTTTAAACTTACAGCTGCACCATCATTAAATTGTAGAATAATGAGATGTAGAGGAAAAATTATAAATCTGCAGTGTATGGATATTTGCAAATGTAAAATCCTGAACAAACGACAATAAAGAAACAATAGACAAATAAATCAGAGAAAATTCGAATTAAGTGAAAAAAAAACGGCTAAATTTTCTGAGTTAAACTAACAATGTTAGCATTTTATTATATTTTTTATAGTTTTATTACACTCAGTAAGATATTCACTCATTACTTCTCCATTTTGAACGACGTTCAGAGAAAATTAGAAAGATTGGATGTCCGCCATTTTGACCTCTTTAACGCCATTTTCATGAAGGCCGGCATATTTTTTCGGATTTAGCATACTCGAATTAGGTTAAAAAACTATGCTGGACCAAATAATAATTATTTGCCGTTAGAAGTTATTTCCAGCCATTTTTTTTAAAAAATCAGGACCAGACTATAATCATATGTAAAATGTGTTCACCTTAAAAAAAAAGGCGCATATGAACGGTTAATAAATCTTAACAGATAAGAGAGAAAAGACGAACTTTAATGTAATTTTTTAAAATTTATTTTAAAAAATACGCACATGGTTAATTTGAAAATTATGTACATGTCAGTTAAATTTGATGATAGAACAAATATAGCACTTTTAAGAAAATGTTTAAACGGTAAATCAAAAAAATTATTAACTTCAATCAAGAAGTTGAAATCTCGGAGTATAGTATTTACATTGTACAACGACATTTCTCAAACTTCTTAGATTTAAAAAAAAAAGATTCTGCAGCATTTCCATAACAGATTTTATACATGATGGCTTCCTAAATCTAACGCGCGAAAATTATAGATATTCTTTCATCTATGAGTTCTATGTTTATCAAGAAAAGAAAAAATATATTTAAATTTAAACTTTTAAAACTTAAAGAATATATGCCTTAAAAATTATTTTTATTTAAAAAAAAAACTCTTTTAAATAATCTTCAAAAAAGGGGTTATAGAAGATATAATTCTAAGAACTTACCCTTAAAAATGTACAACTCAAGAGATAACTAAATAGAAAAAGTTTGTTTCAATATCTCTGACTGCGATTTGCATTTAGCACAGCAGATTGTCCTGCTCTTCTGTTTTATAGGAAAAAATATTTCCTGTAAACAATGCTTTACTAATTTTTTCCTGGAAACTTTAAGGACGCTCTAAACACTGCACACTAAATAATTCTATTCATTGGGTAGTTTTATGCAGTTAGAGTGATCTGGCCTTAGATGTCAGATTAAAGAAATCGTTATTTGCCGTTAACTACATAATTTATAATAGATTAAAATATGTTTGTTATTAAATAAGACCAAAAGTAAGAAATTTAAATAATTATTTGAATTAATTTTCCCAATGTAAGTAAACAGTGATTTCTGCTCACATTGTCTTTGAACATTTTTTCCTGCGCAGATAAGGCACGTTCTACATGAATGAAAAAGTCTCAATATGCATATCTTTATATAATATATTTTTCTCTGAGTCATAAAAAAACAGTTTCTGTTAGTGTTTAAAGCTTCCTTAACATGGAAACATAATTTTTAACACTATAAAACCCATTTCTGTTGTTTAGAAATTATTTTTCTCCTAGTAAAAAGTATCCAAATATCATATCAACATGTCAAACACTATGAAACTTTCATTTCAAATTCATATGGATATATCAAATCAACGAAGGAATATTAAAATAAATATCAAAATTTCACATGACTTCAGCATATAACTTTAGTCGAAGATACTTCTTCTTATGTAGAAGCTTATGAAATAATTGTGTACAATATGAATGCAAAAATTAACATTTTTTTCAACATTAACTTAATATAACAAAAAAATGTTTCTTTCCAAAAAAAATAAAATGACCAATGACAAGGTAATAACATTTTGGTATTCCTTCTCTTTAAGTATACTGAAAAGAAAAAAAAAGACGCAGAGTTAACTTCGGAATTAAATTTAAACTATTATTTCGAATATGTTTTCCAGTATTGTAATATTTGTACGAACGTCTCGGCAAACACTAGCTACATTTTCCCAGTGTGAACATGTTAGAGACATAAAGGCACACGACGCGTATGTGCGCGTGTGAGAGTAAAATCGACGTCAAGTTGCCAAGCTCTCGGACCAAACTAGAGCAGAGAGATTCTGTCAGTTTTAGAGTGAAAATTTGAGTATGATTGTCTCTTGTGTAAATATCGATTTCATTAAGAATGCATTGACGATAACCGAGGTGGCATGATGAAAAACCTATCTTCATGTGACGTTGTTACGCGCCAAAGTCACTGTCATGGTTCGTTGGAAACCTTTTAAGTTACTCTCTGACGACCGAAAAAAAAATTTTGGTTGAAATTTAAAAACAATTTGCACAGCAAGTTAGTAGTTTTGACCAGCGATTTTAGTGAAAAAATAACTTAAATACACATCTAACCAATTTTCATAATTTTCGACAACATAGTAAATTAAAAATGACGCATTTTACATCCCTACGCGTTTCTTTTTCCTTTCATTATATTTGTCTATGACTTCAAAAGTCTGGACTTGAATTTATTTTTCTTAGGGAATGGTTGTAGAAAAATTGAAATGTCAAACAATTTTATGCCATTGGTTTTGGAAAAAATATTGCAAATTTAAGGCAGCTGACTAGGGTTTCCACTGCGCAAAATTTCGAGCATCATAGTAAAATGAAACGTATTTGCTATTTTAAAGCATCTTTTTCACTTAATTAATACAACTAAACAAAGTTGAGAAATAAGAGGATAAAAATTTTTATTACAATTTCAAATAAATGATTTTAAAAACGTTATTTAAGTGATAGGTAGATTGACGACGTAATAGTGTGGGGTTTTTTTTGACGTTAGATAACTTGACGCTCTTAAAGAAGTGGTAAAAAACGTTGCAAAAGAAAAAGTAATAAAAATATGGTCTTAAATTTTATAACATAGAAATTTGATGATCTCTTCATCATATTCATGCATGAATTAAAATCAAAAATCTTATTTCATCTAAAAGTTATTGAAACTTATTATTATTATTATTACCTACTTACTTATTATAATATTCATAATAAGTTTCAATAAATTTAAGATTAAGTAAGATTTTTTATTTATTTTTGTGTGAAATGCTATTACAATATATAAGTCGTGATATTATACAGAAAATATTAACGTCAAATCTGTGTCTATACACCTTTAAAAGGAAATTTCTAAGTATCGCTTGGGTTTTTTTTTCTAGAGTATCCACATCTGATTTACACCATTTCTTAAAAAAGAAAATGGGTCAATCGGATAAGACTTCAAAGACCCGAGTCTTTGACACAATAAAGATTCCTCACTGCTTAATGAACCTGAGTGACAGTAAAGGCCAAAAGGATGGAGTGTCATACGGTCCCCAGTGAATGAAAAAAAAATAAATGCCTGAATTTCACTTAAATCACTGATATGTATACCCTAATGGAATACGTACTAATTTTACCCAAAAAAGAATCTTAATTTGGAAGATTAGGGATATCATTTTAATAAGCCATTGAATTTTGGCCCTAACCCACTTTTTGAAGCTTTAAATAAGTAAGAACAAGGAGGTTCATTTTCTCCTTTGGCTGTTCACTGTATTTTATCGGATTCCACGTGTATGTGAAAGGGAGAAAGTGTACCTAATTACGCTTGCATTTTATGTATAAAATACTACTATTATAAAATCTAGATGGCTCTCCCATTATAAACGGAAAAGGGAAATTATTTTTACTGATGTAAGATTAAATAGATATCGACTTGACCCTCTATCTGATCAATCAGCTGAGTGGTATTACTAGTGGGTACTACAAAAATTCTAGGAAATTTTAATACTTGAAAATGGGTATTTTTTCCTTGCTTTCCGACAGTCAATTTTATCTGCATTTTAATCACAGATTATATACAAATATAAAATATCCATGCTCAAAATTACAAACATATTGTTTATCGTATTTTTTTTTTTACAGTTTTGTAAGGCGATTGGTAGATAATTGTCTACATGTATCACCGAGTATCAGTGAATACAATTGTAAACAAACAAAACAAATATTGAAAATTAACTTTAAACGATAAACTTTCTCGATTTTAATTTCATGAGGCCGCAAACTTTACCTTGGATCTGCCTCTAATACAAATATTCCATTTCACTCAGTCAAGATTTGAGTGCGTCTCCTAAGCAAAGAAGAGTGGGGGATAAGGCGAACAGAATGCCTATAGTGCGACAGATGTGAAGTGAAAAATTTAATCTCAATTATATCCAAATTTTATGTGATATTTCATCTAATATTAAAGTATACTTAATGTAAAATCTCTATAATTAACAAAAATCTCACAAAGACTGAAATTGTTTCCCTATGAAACCGACTTAAAAGAACAAAAACGATCATTTTTTCATACTTTAACATCTTTTTTTTCAATATGAGTGGGTCTTGGCTCCATTTTTTTGAAAGATAATCCTAAAAAATTGCGACAAAATAAATATTTTTTGGTTTACAAAAAAATGGAGCGAAGACCCACTATACCCACTAGACCCACTATACCTTAAAAGTACTCTTTTATGACAAAAAATTCGCACCTTTCCGAGAAATACTTTAAGTCCAGTACGTCAAGGGTCATATATCATAACATGATTTAAGGGGGGACCTATGTCCGAAAAGTCTTTGTGTGAAATTTTCAAAACTTTGACATTTCTTTCCTGACCACTTGCTCTTAAATTTTAGGTATTAAAAACAATACCTTTATATGCTTATTTCTACACAGGAGCACTTGCAAAAAAGTGTGAAATGCTAAAAATAGATTATTTTCAGACATTATTGTTCTACCCCAAATATGCGCTAAAAAGAACCAAAAATATCAAATCATATACAAAATCAACACTTATTTCATTTATATGAATTGTATCTTTAAAATGGAGGCAAATTCATTGAAATCCATCACGCATGAAAATTATAATGGAGCACAAAGTAAGTATCACCCCATTTCTCTTGTCGTATTTTTTACAATTCTGACATGCATAACAGGTAATATCTTGAAAAGTCTTTGTGTGAAAATGTTGTAATAGATATTTTTTGAAAGAAATGATTCATCTCTTTATTTTAACAAAGAAAAAAAGTATACCTTTATGATAAAATAAACGAGAAATATGACGTTTTCTTTTATTTTTGTACTCTTATGTCATAAATATTGACCTTTCTGCAATTAAAAAGGGTAAGTAAGCACTGACAAACATCCAAGTATAAAACTATTTTGTGAAAAACGAGTACATGTATTTTGTTTTGATTAGAAACAATTTAAACAGATAAATTTTCTTCATTCCATTCATTCCCCCCCCCCCCCTTATTTCCACGTCAACAACCAACACCTATTAGAATCTGGGAATGACTTTATACAATAAAATCTACATGTACTATAAATCAATAAGCAAATATAGACCTGTACAAGTACATTTCTAAATTTTTTTCTTACTTTTCTCTAGAAAATCGATTAATGTTAATTATAAAATTAAACACATTTCCCTGATTTAAGCCGCTTTCTTTGCTGAATTTTGTCCCTTTTTGGCACTATTATATCAGCATATTATCGAGGTATTTTTTCACAACAGAAATTGCTATGAATTATCAACCAAAGAAAGAGAATTCTAATATTAACAAATTCCATAAATCAAATAAAACTGTTATTAATGATGAATAAATTTTCTTTTTGTAAATTGTGCACGTTATTGATTATCAACAATGTTATGCCTATACCACAGTTGCAAAAGTCAACAGGTAAAAACACATGTCGCTATTGTGACGTCACAAAACGCTGCCTTGACGTAGAACGACATAGGTCCCCCCTTAAATGTAGCATTGTGGTTAGCGCGTTAGTCTCAAAGCAGTATGATACGTCGGTATTTTATTGCTGGTATTTGAATCCGACGTATACCTTCTAATATTTTTATAAATGACATTATCAAAAGAAATTTTTCTCTCAGAAATTTTTTTTTTCTCATAATTTCATAAATTTTAATAATGAGAAGTTAATTTAAGTACTCAATTTACATATCAAATGTGATTTCTTAATACTGGTATTTGACAGCATCTTTATGGATTGGATATTACAGAAATCGGTGGGTGGCAGATTTCATCAGTAGAACTCTTAAATCACCTAGGATGATTATCAGTGGATGTCTAGAATGTTCCATTATGTATCAGTAATAGGATACCTACATAAGAGCTGCAGATTACAAGATATCACTGTAAAACGTCCTTCAAAAAATTCTAATAAATGAAATGTATAGAGATAACAAACAGCATTTAAGCCAAATTCCATTCAAACAATACAAATAGAAGAAGAGCAAACAATTATTGGAATGCTTAGACATCTGAGGTGGGATTAAGTGTCATTGATGAATGACCATACCCTACCGACCAGTCACACTCACCATGTGCTCCTTGTCATATCAGAAAATAAAACGAAATATGATTACAAAATTTCAGTACATTAATAATGACCTAACAATGAAAAACATCATTCATCATTTTAATTAAAGGTGATTGTATTTGTTTAAAAGTTCATTATATCGATCGACCTTGGAACTTACGAATTGACTTTAAACGAGACTGTTGCTATTCTTGTTTCATCAACTTGTTTGTCAATAACTTATCTTGTTTTAGAAATTATTCATACGTATACGAAGCATGCTCCTGCATATCTGATCAACTATGAAATATAAACTACGTACACAGGTAAAAAGGGCATGTTGCTACATTAACAAACTAGTAAGTAAGGTTGGTTGACAATTAAAAAGTTTCAATTGTGAGGTTTATCGTAAAGCTTAGTTGTTGGGTTAACATTTACGTATTTTTCTAGTAAAATATCTAAATATGAAATAGATTCTGTTATATCTTTAATTTGAAGCTCACAGTGATATATCATGTCAACATATATATGAATGGAACTATAACTATTGTTAAGTTAAAATTGTTCGTCAGTATATCTAATTGTCGGGTTGAAAACAAAATATACACTTCTGTTGCCTTCAACTCAACATTTATATGTATCGACAAAGTATGTCAATTAACAATGCTTATTTCCATTCTTATGTCGATGTAACATATTTTGGTGAGCTTGAAATAAAAGATATCATGGAGTCTTTTTTCATATTTAGATATGAAACTTGAGAATGACAATGGTTGTGTAACTACCAAGCTTTATTTTCCAAGTTTATGTCTCCCATTTGATTCGATGCGCAAGAGCGTGTTCTCTGTATGATCAATCTCTAAAACAAGGTAATTATTGACAAATTGCTGAAATAAGAATATAAGCAGTCTCGTATAAAGTCTTCCGTCCGTAAGTTTGGATTTTTCCGTTATTTCCCGATCATGACAAGGAGCACACAGCGGGTGTGACCGGTTGATCACTCTCCATGGTACCTACTCCAAATCTGATTTTTGGAGGTCTCTGTTTGGTCTGCTCCTACTGAGTATTGTTTTATGGATTTTAAATATGAAATACATGTACTGTTCGGTATCTCCATATGTTTCACTCCATAAAATAAATTCATATTGTTCATATAGATTATCGGACCAAATCTTAGGTGATATATATACATGTATTTATAACTTGAGCATTTCATGAAACGTTGATATGAAATTAAAAACTGTTATGCATTGTGGATAGTTCTTTTATTGAATGTGGTAATACCTTTTAATATTTATGTCATTTTACGCTCTAAAGTCGGTCTTATCTTCATCTCCACATGTTTAAGTGAATAGTTTGTGCCAGTCCAGGGTTTCCATGTTACACCATCATATTTTTTATCCTCAATTTTCCCATTTCTATAATACTTTCCATTTAAATTGCTCTGATAGCACTTATAAAACCACCATGCTGCATTGAATCTCTTTGCGCAACTTCCACCAAATTCCTTCACAACTTGATCATTGTCAACATCTCGAGTGGAGAATTTTTTATTGTTATGTTTAATCATTCCATCACCGGCATCTCCCTCGTAACCTCCGATATGTAATTTGTAGCCTTCATCTTCATCATCAACTACAAACGTGCTATATTCAGCGTATTTATGGTTTTTATCCCAGTCCGTCATCTCAACTCTAAGTGTGTAGTGATCCTGATTTGTGAGTCGGTGAATCACGTTGTTCCCGAGCCAGTGTTCTCCATATACTCCTACAAAATAATATTCGAAGAGTTAAACAAAACAATTACTTTAAATACATCTTTGACCTCAATAGTTTGAAAAACAAAACACAATAGCCATTTGAAAATTTCTTCCATAATAAAATTCAAAAAATATGATTAAGCAGAGAATTGACAGACAAAATTGATATTTATTCATACACTTCCAATTTTCGTTTGACTTATTAGTTTGTAAAAGGTGCCCAAACAGAAAAAACAGCCTATCGGATCATGCTAACAACTCATGTGTAAATCATGGTTTTGATATGATTTCGGTATAGGAAAATTTCACATGCAAATGAGCTAATGGATCATGGTTCTGAGATGATCTGTTAAACTAAACAACTAGCAAGAAAACCATGATCCCAAACAAAAACTTTTCTTAACAAATCATGCAAAAATCACATACAAATCATATCAAACTCACAAATTCATGATTTTGAACTATGATTTAGACATGATCCATTCAATGGATCATACTGAAATCATAGATGACAAATAAGGAAGTATGATCCTGATGTGGTTTGTTTCTGGGGAATGAGTCTGCTATGATTTTCTTGCGATTCTGACATGTGCCATTAACTTAGAAAACAAAGGAACATGAGTTTGAAATGATTCGTTAACTTTAACTGCTAAAAGTTTGTGATTTTGATATGGTTTCTTAACTTTGTCTTTAAACTCCATACGAGTTACACATGATCTGTTAACTTCTCTGTTGAGAATCATGAGTTTTATATGATTTGTTAACTTTGTCAGAATTGGTTGTATGATCCTGATATGGTTTGTTAACTTTGTCAGTCTAAGATAGGTGAAAATGCAAGCTTTAAATTCACTGTAGCTTGGAGAATCAAACAACATGCATACATCACTAAAGGTCTTATTTAAAAGAGAACAGGAAAATTAAGTTTTAATAATTAAAATGCACACAGCATGTACAGGTATAGTTACAAAGACAATAATTTTTTTGAAGTTGAATGAAATTACAAACAAATACAATAATTCATATTTAAATTAGCACACATGTATTTCGTTTAAATAACCCAGCCAGGACTTTATTTAAACTCTTTCTCTTCATGTAATATTTGTGATCCACTCCCAGTCTAACTTTGAGGCATTAGATTAGGATTGGATCTTCAGAGTCATAGTAACCTTGTTATGCAATTCTCCTGCTGGGCAGCACGCTGTAGTACAGTGGTTTGCAGTTGATCTAGGTCAGAATTTGAATTCTGATAAACAAGATGTGCGCGTTTTCTTGTTGCCGATTTAAAAGAAAAGCCTTTGCATCATATAAGCAATAAAAATAAGTGCTGGACTATTAAGTCTATACTCGGTGAGTATAATTCATTAATTCTATTATTGACCTTTTTTTAATTTCTAGTTTCTACCAGCAAGTGCATGATTTATTTTTTCTTTGTAAATGTGTAGAAGAGACATAGCAAAGCTTTACATGGATTTGAATTGAAAACTTAATTTAAGCATCAAATTGACCTCCTTGATTCAAATATTTGTTGTACATGTACATGTTAATCGTTATATAAAATGTTTATTTATAAAAATGAAATTCTTTTGCAGCTACCGACATTTCCATCTTCATGTTTAACATCTGAGTTGCATTCAAATTACCAAATTCAAAAGACCCGCCTTTGGTGAAGACAAATAATTTGTGTACGTAAATAATATTACATTTCAACAATAGTATTCTTTTGGTGATTAATCTAATTCTTTTCACTAATGCAATGGGGAAAGTACTTGAATATTTCATATTTTCATGATCTAAAGATAATGATATGTTGATCGATAAATAAATAACACTTTCTCTACGTTTCTTTTCAGGGTGCTTATATACACATATAAAGAGCTTATATCAGAGGATAGACAACTTAATTGGGAGCCTTTTCAGTGTTTGTGATTCTGAATAATAGATCCACCACTCTGCTGATTCTGTAGTGAACAAATGTTGTAATTATATGCTTTTGCAGAATCATAAATAAGCAGTGATATCAATGAGTTCCGGATTATTCTTTAAGAAGAATGGGTTTCTGTGATTCTGTTCTTATAAAATTCAGTGAATAGTTTGGATATAATGTTTTACATTTAAATCGTCATCTTATTAAGGAAGATCATTTGTTGGGATTATATTAATATGACGTCATGGTTCATGTGACATATGTGTATAATATTTTTCTTAATTATTGGTAACTGAAATTATTTATCAAATATTAAAGAGAACTTTATTGGAAATATCAAAGTGTTTAGTTAAATTGTATAAGAAGTAGAATTTTCCTATGAGTTGTTCAATTTAACAGATCATACTAGGATCATGATTTTAATACGAGATATTAGCTTCACAGATCATACCAGGATCATGATTTTAATACAAATTGTTAGCTACAATAGATCATACCAGGATTATGGTTTTAATACGAGTTGTTAGCTGCAGCAGATGATACCAGGATCATAGTTTTAATACGAGTTGTGAGCTACAACAGATCATACCAGAATCATGGTTTTAATACGAGTTGTTAGCTACACCAGATCATTCCGGGATCATGGTTTTAATACGAGTTGTTAGCTACAACAGATCAATTTGATGCTTAAATTAAGTTTTCAATTCAAATCCATGTAAAGCTTTGCTATGTCTCTTCTACACATTTACAAAGAAAAAATGAATCATGCACTTGCTGGTAGAAACTAGAAATTAAAAAAAGGTCAATAATAGAATTAATGAATTATACTCACCGAGTATAGACTTAATAGTCCAGCACTTATTTTTATTGCTTATATGATGCAAAGGCTTTTCTTTTAAATCGGCAACAAGAAAACGCGCACATCTTGTTTATCAGAATTCAAATTCTGACCTAGATCGACTGCAAACCACTGTACTACAGCGTGCTGCCCAGCAGGAGAATTGCATAACAAGGTTACTATGACTCTGAAGATCCAATCCTAATCTAATGCCTCAAAGTTAGACTGGGAGTGGATCACAAATATTACATGAAGAGAAAGAGGTTAAATAAAATCCTGGCTGCGTTATTTAAACGAAATACATGTGTGCTAATTATGTTCCCCAAACGAAGTTGGGGAACATATTGTTTTTACTCTGTTTCTTATTATTATTATTTTTCTTCTTCTTCTTCTTCCTGGAACTTTTTTGTCCAGGAATGATCTTGTAAACTGTTCGTCCGATGTAGGTAAAACCTTTTTAGGGTTAGTAGACATGTTATGTAGATTTGTGGAATCAAGGTCATTTTGCGCGCACGTGCTTGCAAGAGCGTGCACGTGCAACACGTGAAATGACCAATATAATAGATATAGCCACAACTATTCTATTTTTAGATGAAATGCTTTGAAACTCCTAATGTGAGGATATATTAGTAGTATAGACATGATGACATGGTGAAAATAGCAAGATCTCACGCGCATGCACGTGCACTTCCCTCTGATTGGCTGCAACTAAAGTCTCAATATCTTTCTTGTTTTTTGACGAAATCCTTTGAAATTTTGAACATTGCCATGCATTAGAATATCCTACAACATGAAATAAAGCAATTATCATGAAAACACGTGCATGCACGTGCGCTGCAATCTGATTGGCTGAAACTTTAAACAGCTATAACTCCCTTGGTTTTCAACCAAACAGGATGGGATTTGGAACATAGATAGATATAATGGACTTCTACAAGTAGGTATGGTCACCAGGCACAGGCATACACGTGCGTGTACATGTGCTACAGTCTGATCGGCTGAAACTTTACACAGCTATAACTCCCTTAGTTTTCACCCAAACGGGGTGGAATTTAGAACATAGATAGATGTAATGGACTTCTACAAGAAGGTATGGTCACCATGCTCATGTATGCACGTGCGTGCACGTGAAATGAGTAAAATCAAACATATTACTTGAATGAACGTATTTTTAAAAATAATTTTGGATTAATTACTTTAATATTTAGTGTATTAAAAATATAGACTGTGTAGACAAGATGATATGGTCATGACGCAAATGCATTCACATGTGCACGCGTGCGATGCTAAAGTTTAAATAATTTTTGTACACTTCTTTGTAAATGTTGTTAAAATCTCAGATGCATAGAGTTTGTCTTATTTAATGAAGCTTACAGGGAATATGGCACCAACAGGGAGTTGGGGAGCGTTTGGGGAACATCTGTAACGGTCCCCGTTACAATTAGCACTAGTTTAAATATGAATTATTGTATTTGTTTGTAATTTCATTCAACTTCAAAAAAATTATTGTCTTTGTAACTATACCTGTACATGCTGTGTGCATTTTAATTATTAAAACTTAATTTTCCTGTTCTCTTTTAAATAAGACTTTTATTGATGTATGCATGTTGTTTGATTCTCCAAGCTAGAGTGAATTTAAAGCTTGCATTTTCACCTATCATAGATGACAAAGATAACAAACCATATCAGAATCATACAACCAATTCTGACAAAGTTAACAAATCATATAAAACTCATGATTCTCAACAGAGAAGTTAACAGATCATGTGTAACTCGTATGGAGTTTAAAGACAAAGTTAAGAAACCATATCAAAATCACAAACTTTTAGCAGTTAAAGTTAACGAATCATTTCAAACTCATGTTCCTTTGTTTTCTAAGTTAATGACACATGTCAGAATCGCAAGAAAATCATAGCAGACTCATTCCCCAGAAACAAACCACATCAGGATCATACTTCCTTATTTGTCATCTATGATTTCAGAATGATCCATTGAATGGATCATGTCTAAATCATAGTTCAAAATCATGAATTTGTGAGTTTGATATGATTTGTATGTGATTTTGGTATGATTTGTTAAGATAAGTTTTTGTTTGGGTGATGATAACAAACAAAGTTCAATCTCAATAAACAAAGCAATTTTTGGAACAGCAAAAAAATGGCAAAATCAAATTGTGAACAGGCAAAGACGTGGAAAAATCAAATTGTGAACAGGCAAAGACATGAATAAAAAAATCGTGAAGAGACAAAGACGTGGACAAAAAGAATCGTAAACATACAAACATATGGATAAAATCAATCGTGAACAGACAAAGACGTGGATAAAACAGATCGTAAACAGATAAAGACATGGACAAAACGAATCGTGAACAGACAACGACGTGGACAAAACAAATCTTTAACAGAAAATACAATGGACAAAACAAATCGTAACCAGACACAGAAATAAATAAAATAAATCTTGGATAGACAAAGACATGGACAAAACAAATCGTGAACAGGCAAAGACATGGACAAAATGAATCGTGAACAGATAAAGACATGGACAAAACAAATCGTGAGCAGGCAAAGACATGGATAAAACAAATCGTGAACAGACAAAAACATGGAAAAAACAAATCGTGAACAGACAAAGACATGGATAAAACAAATCGTGAACAGACAAAGACATGGATAAAACAAATCGTGAACAGATAAAGACGTGGACAAAAAAGAATCGTGAACAGACAAAGACATGGACAAAACAAATCGTGAACAGGCAAAGACATGGGCAAAACAAATCGTGAACAGATAAAGACGTGGACAAAAAAGAATCGTGAACAGATAAAGACGTTGACAAAACGAATCGTGAACAGATAAAGACGTGGACAAAAAAGAATCGTGAACAGATAAAGACGTGGACAAAAGAATCGTGAAGAGACACAGACATGGACAAAACAAATCGTGAACAGACAAAGACATGGGCAAAACAAATCGTGAACAGGAAAAAACATGAATAAATCAAATTGTGAACAGACAACAGAAATGGACAGAACGGATTATGAACAAAGACATGGATTTAAAAAATCGCAAACAGACAAAGACATGGACAAAACGAATCGTGAACAGATAAAGACATGGACACGACCAATAGTGAACAAACAAAGGCATGGATAAAACAAATCATGAACAGGGAAAGACATGGATAAAACAAATTGTGAACAAAGACATGGACAAAACAAATCGTGAACAGACACAGACATGAATAAAATAAATCTTGAATAGACAAAGACATGGACAAAATGAATCGTGAACAGACAAAGACATGGACAAAACAAATCGTGAACAGGCAAAGACATGGATAAAACAAATCGTGAACAGACAAAGACATGGACAAAACAAATCGTGAACAGACAAAGACATGGACAAAACAAATCGTGAACAGGCAAAGACATGGATAAAACAAATCGTGAACAGACAAAAACATGGAAAAAACAAATCGTGAACAGGCAAAGACATGGATAAAACAAATCGTGAACAGACAAAAACATGGAAAAAACAAATCGTGAACAGACAAAGACATGGATAAAACAAATCGTGAACAGGCAAAGACATGGGCAAAACAAATCGTGAACAGATAAAGACGTGGACAAAAAAGAATCGTGAACAGACAAAGACATGGACAAAACAAATCGTGAACAGACACAGACATGAATAAAATAAATCTTGAATAGACAAAGACATGGACAAAACAAATCGTGAACAGTCAAAGACAAGGACAAAATGAATCGTGAACCGAAAAAAAATGGATAAAACAAATTGTGAACAGACAAAGAAATGGACAAAACGAATTATGAACAGACAAAGACGTGGACAAAACGAATCGTGAACAGATAAAGACATGGACAAGACCAATAGTGTTCAAACAAAGACATGGATAAAAGAAATCGCGAACAGACAAAGACAAATGGATAAAACGAATCATGGACAGACAAGGACAAGAACAAAACAAATCGAGAACAGGCAAAGACATGGACAAAACAAATCGTGAACAGGAAAAGACATGGACAAAACAAATCGTGAACAGATAAAGACGTGGACAAAACGAATCGTGATTAGACAAAGACATGGACAAGACCAATAGTGAACAAACAAAGACATGGATAAAAGAAATAGTGAACTAACAAAGACATGGATAAAACAAATCGTGAACAGACAAAGACGTGGACAAAACAAATCTTGAACAAAAATGACATGGACAAAACAAAGCGTGAACAGACAAAGACATTGACATTACGAATCGTGAACAGATAAAGACATGGACAAAAAAAATTGTGAATAGGCAAAGACATTCATCAAACAAACTATGAACCAGCAAAGACATTCATAAAACCAATCGTGAAAAAGCAATGACATGGAAAACCAAAGGTGGTATCAGGTACTTTTGAGTTAGCCCTCCTTTTCGGCCGGTTACTGTTTACTTTATTGTGAGATTTTTATAATGACAATGAATTGTACGGAGTACCTCCGAATCCCTCTCTGTAATCCTCCCAGTCCCTATAGAAATTAGTGGTACCATCCTGTCGCTTCTGAATCAACGTCCAACCGCCCTTCTTCATGTCGCAATATACTTGAATTAGTCTGTTGGTACCATATGGTCGAACCTTATAGACCCCATTTCTCATGTTTCCTTTGAGAAAGTAATCGTAACAATCTATAAGAGGAGTTAAAAAAATACAAAAGATAAATACAAGTTACGTTGATGAACATGCATAATCTGATTAAACTAGTATCATAATTTGATACAGACCTTTCGGGTCACTTTGTCCATCTGCAAGATACTTTATTGATGTGTTTTTTCCTTTTACTATATCAGTTTTATGTTCTCTATTTTCTAGATTCGTACTTTCATTACGACTTTCTTTATTCTTCGTCTTCTGTAATTCTTGTAATTTGGCTTCATCACCAGAATCATCTACATATTTTTCGTTCTTATGTGAACCGCTGTTATCACTTTCGTTTCTAACCTTTGTATCTTCTTTCAGATGCTTTGCGACAGAATTTGGGTGTACCTCGCTTTTCATTTTATTGATATTGTCTTCGCTTTCTTTCCCGGAGTCAAATTTCCATGCATTCATATTTTTTTGTTCTTTTGTCATATCGTTTTCTTCGTTTTTCACATTTTTTGCTGTCAAAGTTTGTTTTATATCAAGTTCTTCTATTGTCTTTTCCATAGCCCTTAAAATCTCCTCTTCTGCAGTTTCATTGTATTGGTTAGCATGGAGGATATTTTTGTCTTCCTTTTGTCCACTCGTCCTATCATCAGAATCAGGCGGCTGTACATTTTGTGAGGTGGCAGAATCTTTCGTTTTGTTTAATACCTTTTCTCCATCTTTTTTAATAATTTCTAAAGTTTCTGGATCATTGTTAGATTCAGGATATTTCATCATGCTTTCTGATTCACAGTTAGCAAAAATAAAAGGTGAGTACGGTGCACACTTGGATATAATAATAAAACCCTTGAAACAATGTGCACCAGAGTCACACCATGCCTGAAGTAATTTGACAGACGATGTTATTGAGGTGTAATGTAAATACTCCTTTAATTGTTCCTCGACTTCATCGTCTTGGTCTTTCAGTTGTCCAACAAAAGACGATTGTTCGACTATTTCACCGCTTTCTAGTTTTTTATCTGACACTAGATCGTCTAGTTGCTGTAGCAGTTGGTTTGAGAGATCTTCAAGATATGATTCCTTTGAGTTTGTGCCTGGTGGATCTACCAGTCCCTGACTTCTCTGGCTATTTTTTAATTCTTTGACGTCTTCTAGACCAATTTCTAACTTTTGCTTCATTTTTTCTGCTGTTTCATGTTGTTGGAGAGTTTGTTCAGTAAGAGATTGTACTTTTGCCTTAATTTGTGACATCAATACAGTTTGGTTCATGATCATCGCATACAACATTCTGTTTTGGTCATCAAGATCCTCGGACCGATTTTTTAATTTATCTATCAGGTTTGATTGTTTTTGTAACTTCTCTGACAGTTTCATAATTGTTTGTTGTTGTTCTGTTAGAAGCTGGTCGTGATTACGTTTTTGTAAAGTGTAACTTTCAGAACTGTGTCCTAGTTCTAAGTATTTTCGTTGAGTTCTCTTCATTTCGTCATTTTCAATTTTCATATGATGGAAGCTTTGTTTCATTCTTAACAGCTCGTTCTCTAACCTAAGTATGCTATTCTCTAGTCTTGCTATGGTACTGGAATGATTTTCTTTGTTCAATTTTTCCATTAACATCTGATTTTCAAGCTTAATTATATTTAATTCCAGTACGTTTATTTTCTTTGTATATTCTTCCGTTTTCAAAGACAACATGTCTTCCAAAATCTTTGTGTCAAATGTTTCTTGTGATTTATATTCATTGTTGTTTTCTCCATTTGACGATCTGTGTAAAGCATCATTTGATAAATCTTTATTGTTATACAAAATCACCATATCTTCAGAATCTGCAGGGTCGCTCTCAGAAATGTCGTCAATTCCATCGTTAAACTTTTCATCTATAAGCATTCCTTTTTGCTCTTCAGAAAATTCATCAGGATCGACTTCATTTTCTATCTCCTTTCCTGCTTCAAAGATGTCGGTGGTGTCTCTACTTATGCTGCCTTGATTATTTGGAGTAAACGAGTTACCTGTTAAGTACTCTTTACCTTTCTCCAGCTTGTCTGTCGTATGCTGCGTCACATTATACATCGCTGTGTTTTTTACTTGTAGTAAGCAGTACGAGGGCGAGAGTGTGTATAATTTTTTACAATTGTATCCTAAAATTTCCTTGGATGAATCCGCTTTTTCTTTCGGGGATATTTTTAAAACCGTGTATTTTTGTAATTTCCAAGTATATCTGCTACATGTCTTTCCTCCAGTTTCCATAGACTTAAATGTGTCTTTATTATTTCTTTCTTGTAAAATTTCTTTAACGTTACTTGTTCTATTTGATTCTGAATCGATTTTTTCAAATTCATGCGTGTTTTGCTCTTGATTGAGAATTTCTTCCTGCACCAATGAATTTTGATTCCTGTCATCTAAACAGGACTTGTGTGCTTGGTTATCGTTGTGTTTTTCTGAGTCATCAAATTCTCCGTCACTACTACTTTCATCTTTTATCTCATCGAGTTCTGTTTCATCAATCTCACTATCGTCTGCAAACATTTCGCTTTCTCTGTCTCTTTCCTTGGACATTTTTTCGGCTGCTTTCTCTTCAGATCTGAGTTCTGCAATATTCCTATTTCGTGGATTTTCTATCTTGTTAATGGCATTTTCTGTGTTTTTTAATATTGTCAAATTGTCAGTTGTCTTTGATGTTTCTTTTGTAGATTTTGATTCTGCTGCTTTGAGAACTTTCCCTTTCTTCATTTTATTTTCGTAAATTTCCAAGATTTTACAGTCGATAAGTTTTACGTTCCGTTTATTTTTACCTTGGACAACTAGTTTTTGGATTGTGTTGTGTATGTTTTGCTGTTGGGTATTCATTGAGCTATCAAACAATCCTTCAGAAGACATCTTGGTATACCATATACTGATATCGCACTTTTCTGCTTCTATCGCATTTCTTTAAAATATACCACAAAATATGTAAATCAAAATGCTTCTGAACGCAAAATCAAAATAAACTGCTATAAAAAAAAAAGAAGATGGGGGAACAAGGCCAGCATATTCCTTATAGTCTCAAAGATATTAAGAAATCATATTCAATATGTTAATTGAGTATTTAAATTAACTTCTCATTATTGAAATTATGAGAAAAAAAATTCTGAGAGAAAAAAAAATCTCGTCATTTTTTTCTTTAATAAAAATATAAGATAGTATTCATGGGATTCGAACACTAGCAATAAAAATGTGACGCATCAATATCATATTGTTTTGAAACCAATGCGTTAACCACTATGCTTCATCGCTCATGATTTTTTTGGGGCATTTCAATCATATTTGTGATATGACCCTTGGCTAAATGAACTTTTTTCTCGGAAAGATGCGAATGTTTTGTCATAAAAGTGTACTTTTCAGGTATAGTCGGTCTTCGCTCCACGTTTTAGTAAACGAAAAAATGTATATTTGATTGCAAACTTTTAGGATCATCTTTCAAAAAATAGAGCGAAGACCCACCCATATTGAAAAATTTTGTAAAAGTATGAGAAAATGATAGTTTTTGTTCTTTTTAGTGTGTATGCTTTTTCAAAGGCAAATATTTTCAGTCTTTGTGAGATTTTTGTAAATTGTAGAGATTTTACACTAAATATACATTAATATCTTCGTCCGCCTTATCCCCCCATCTTCTTTAAATAATTTCAATGCATTGAACAAAATCTCCAAGAGATGTCGTAAAATTTAAAATATATTAGATAAAGAAATATTTTATGTCAAGACTTAAAGCATTTAAAAATGCAACTAAAGAATAATAATATATAGATTCATATTATATTCAAAATTTGCTTTTCACATTTATGTTACGCAACAACAACGCAGATTCCATCCCAAATGAATTGTAGTACATGTACATTAAGGTAGGATTCTTCTCTGGTTTCTGAGTAGAGGAAATACTGTATTCAATGTGTCTTATATATTTAGGTAAATGAGATTTAAAAGACCGTATTTTTCTTACCTCATCACAATTGTACAACTTTTAATAGAAATGGTCAATTGTGTTTGAAAACTAGCAGGGACTATATTTTTGGCGGAATGTTGGCGTATGAAAATATCATCTTTTCTGCCTCTCAAAACTATTATAGAACTATGAATTTAGTTATAATTTTTACACTATCAAAGACTAGAAGATTTTTTCAAATGTTAACTAGATTTATAATAAGGAACTAAAGTTTTAAAATATAACAAATAAATATGAATTTCCAAACAAACTACAATTATGCTTGCTTTTAAAAGTTTCGACTCTAAGTACAGATATGAGCCAAAAATCCATTGAAAGTGGTTTTACTCTCTTACTAAACGGTCAAAACTTATTGTTTTTGCATCATTTTGTATCTCTTTATGACTGCTTTACTATATGTTAAAAAAAAAAGTTAAATACAGGGCGCATATAAAAAAAACTTAAATATCCTAAAAATTTAAGAAAAATAGAGGAAATTCGGATTAGCCAAAATCCATTTTTGCTAAACTATTTGTGTCAATTTGGTAATATCATTTTATAGACCCTATATGGTAATATCTTTTTATGCAAAAAGAAAAACATTTAATCTTTTGAAATAGAAGAACCTATCTCATGATTGGATGCAATTATTTTTATTTTTAATGACCAGGGAAAAGGTTATGACCTTGACCTGACCTTGACTTAATATAAAACAGTTAAAAATAATCAAACTAATACCATCACTTAGTAATATTATCTTCATGATTCTGTGAAAATTTCATTAATTTTTAAATACAAGAAATACATGTACAGTTTTGTGTGAGAAGGATCCTACCTTAAAGTAGGTTCTACAAATGTATTGGTGCTTTCATATTGATATAAATAATAATCAGATATTTCAAGTCCATTAATAATTAAATATACACGTATTTAATTTTATATGGCGGAAGTTTCTAAATTCTTACCCTTTGATTCCGTGAATTAAGCAGACAATGATCTGAGTCGTTAGGATATATAGAGTTATCTCAGTCCCAGCTCTGGTCGGCATTGCTGGACAATTTTGATAAAAAAAAACTTGGTTTGCTATTAAGAATGAAGCTACGTAAAATCTTCGTCTTTGTTGCAACGTGTCCGTACCATTGACGTGGCGAACATTGTCAGCTAGGTTTCCTTAGAAAAGTTTTGTAAATCGACTTATTCAATAAACAAATATACAATATTATACCGTGTGTTCAGATTCATTGATCAAAGGTGTGACAGCTTGGCAGCGGTGTTTTCCCGCGCAAAATAATCCATAATCGACGCAGGTTACCTTCTCTCTAATAATCCAATCCTGATTCTTCAAGTATAATATTTTCAATAAGTCTCAAATAATGGAAGAATTTTATTTTCTTCGAACACATAAGCCATTATGCAATAATAGTTCTGTTTAAGGTCATTAATATACAATATTCACCGATCCCGAGGTGAGGGTGAATATTTTCCTATAAAAGGTAACTAAATCATCGTATTGACTAAAAAAAAAATCAAAGTACTGAAAGTGCTCATGGGAGTTGAATATTGTTATCTGAAAGATCTCACGGGGAGTATAGGAACAGATTCATGCTTTCAGATTCAAGTCAGCTAGAACTGATTTGTTAGAGATACAACACGAAACTTAAAAAAAAAAATTCTATTGTATTTGAATAGCCAAGATCATGGGACTGCTCTTAAATTAGCTGCAGAACTGTAGCTGTCCGAAAAAAGATTTTGACAGACCGGAGAGCTACAGTACCATCCATTGAAAAAACTGTATATTTATTGCGCACGAACAGTTAAGTTTAGTTCTGGATTTATTCTTTCTAATTCTAACCTCAACAATTTGTCTAAACTAAACAAACAACCGCCATCACCAAAAAAAAAGATTTTCCAAACTCGAAAATACTATTTTGTGGGTAGGTTTCAAACTTCTTTCAGTACCATTTCTTAATCAAACTCAAACACAACCCTTATATTTCTGAAGCATTTGAATCAAAACGCCCCTAATCTCTTTACAATGTGTACAAGATATTTGGTCCCAAGAAACAATAAAAACAAACACTCTTTATATTCGATGTTATCATCACTAGACACTAGATTGTCATTTTTCTTCCTCTTCTTCCCTTCGGGCTTTATGGAATTTAATCTCGTGACCAACCCGTATTTATTTCCCGATAGATGTTTAAAAATGATACCTTATTTCTTAAATGCATCCCACAGGATTCGAACCTGCGACGTAAGGATCAATGAACACATTACTTTGAATCTCTAGAGCAAACTTTTTTAACAACTGCGCCATGCGAGTGACACTTAAAGTTTGTGATTTTGATTTGATTCAAATGTAATTAAAAATCAGACATAGTTTAACGAGCTACTACAAGAAAAAAAACAGTTGTAATCATGAGGAACGATCTTTCTCACAGATCGATCATTGGGATTATTATACCATTGTGTCCGTGCATACGCATGTATTCATTAATTTTAACTGTTTTAATTATATAATAAAATCAAATGATACATTTTATAAGGTAATACTGCAATGCAAGTACATACACATTTTTCAAGTTCAGATTTGGTGTTGTACACGTGACAACTTAATGCTGATAAACTCATGAAATAAAGGTTGTAAATTTAATGTCATTTGAAATTGTGAAATTCGAATATCAACAAACTTTAATGCTATTATTTTTTCCCTTTACCCACGTAAAAGAATGAGTTGCATGTATCTGGTCTGACAAACATTTTCCAGTCTAACAGATCATTTTACTTGTCAGAGCAAATAAATGTCTGACAGTGATACTTTTTTAAAAAAAGTAATGTTGTTCTGTCTCTTTATTGCTGAAACAAATTGAAAGAAGTTCGGTTAAACCTTAGCGTTCCTTTGACCTCACATCTTTGTTTACATCTCTATATTTAGACAATCACGTCATTGTCAAACCAGTTAGACCAGTTGTTGCTCCTTTGATGACCTCGCACTTTTTGTAATGCAGCGTAGTGGAGTCAGCAGAGGATTGCCGAATGATAAATGACGGGACTTTTTTTTCATACGGAAATCAAAATTTACGGGTTATTTCTCAAGAGAGATGACAAAAATATGCTTTTCAAATTAAATAAAAAAATTTTTCATTTACTTTCAAATCATTTATGAAAATTAGATTAATTCAGAAAAATGAGATGGACTATTTTTATTGCGGAAGTTTCTTCGAGTTTATATAGACTGGAGCGAGTTTGTATTGAATATCACAGGGGAGTAAATTGGTCGACACAGAAGCACCACGACAGCCGCTATATAATTCATTGTAAATTTGTAATATCACTGCGCTAGAAATCGCGTGATTACCATGGGAGACTGAACATAGTTCAACTCCCAATCAACAATGTGTTTTATTATATATATATATATATATATATATATATATATATATATATATATATATATATATATATATATATATATATATATATATATATATATATATATATATATATATATATATATATCCAAAGTCTCTTTTTGTCAATACAATAAAAAACTTTAAAACACTTTTCGAAATATTTCAACCGTGTTACCGGCCTTCATCAGTCGTGTTTATTTCAATGCATAGCAATTCAACAGTATTATGACGTCACAATGAACATAGAAATTGAGAGGCAACTTCATGCAATAAAATTGCGCCAAATACATCTGAAAATATTATGAGAGCAAAAATTGTACTTGTGTATCAAAATTTTTATCATACAGAATAAAATACTAGAATACGGGGTATATTAAAGATATGTATGCCGTGTTAAACAGTATTTTTGCACAGCTGAAACCGAACAAAAACTTCTAAAGTACGATAAGCTATCGAAAATGAAGCATTCTTGCAAATTTGACGAAATATTATTCGGTATTAACAAAGAACTGGTCGGGAAAAGAATACGATATTCTCATGCATATTTATAAAGGACTGACGTTTGTCCTAGATCTGCGCATGTGCGCGGGGAAAGCATCGCGAGAATCATCAGGTCGAGGAAAATATTTTTGTGACGTCTGTTCAGTGAGGAACACAAATCGACCAATCAGCTCAATGAGTTGTATTTAATGCATTTATGGGTTACTACATAAAATACTACATGTGTTTTTTGAAAAGGCTAGTTTTTTAAATTGCTCTCGGAAAGACTTGATGCATTTTCTCAAGCATTTACACGCTTAATCGGTTGGGTGAACATTTACAAAATAGCGACTATGGATCTTCAGTATGAAGTTCACCCAACCGAAAATGTCCAGTGAAAAGACAGTTGCACATGATTTATCCTCGGTACAAAAAGCAACCAACTCTGAGGTGTGCTCACGTATTGACAATCCCTAACTCACGTGTTTGTAGTAAAAACGTAGTAGACCATCATGCTTTTCGGTTCATTCACGAGATTGGACCATTGTTTGCTGTGAGCATGCGAGACAACGTGATCATGAATGTTTCAATAAGAGGCGGTTTATTATCCGACTCGGAGAGAAAATAATTTTTACCAAATAATATTTCATAACTTTTAAAAGTCATGGAGTGGAATTGTCTTATTTGCAGAAAGTATATAACTTATATAACTTGATGAGACACCACATATATTTATTTCTTTTAAAATAAAACACTAATACGGCATATATAGCTTTAAAAAGATGATTTTAAAGTATATATATAAAAGTATATCTGTAAAAATAAGTATCACAATTTCACACAAATGTTCATAAAGTTCATAAATCCAATTCAAAGACAGAAGTGTTCTCTTTTGTTAATACCAAATGGTATATAAGTGTTCAACTTTTTCTTCCAAAGATTTTCTCTATATTTGCGGTAAATGTCATATATATATATATTATTCTATAATGAAAGATACTAACTCATTAGCAATCCGGTGATCCATGTCAATCTACATGTATTTGTTTACATTGGCTGAAATCCTGGCCAAATGCATTGAGAAATGAGGTAAAAAAAAACAGAGGTACTGTGAGCAATAAGCTCACTAAATGATACCCCCGTCTACCCATATGTTTATAATAGCAAGTTCGTGTTTTCCACTGGGATACCCTAATTGAATGTCAGATCAAAAGTAAAATATAGGGTGTGCACTATGACACATATTATGTTGTTAAGAATATATGAAAGAATGACCACGTAGTTTGGGTCAAAATATATGTCGTTGGTCGGAAAAGAGGGAATGTTGGTAGGGAAAGTGAGTGGCGCCGTTGGCCGGAAGTAGTAAACCCGTATTCCAAAGACTCTTCCCGAATGCACATATTAGAAATCCAAAGTAACAGGTAATTAAGTTTCCGAGTTTACTAATAAAAGCATGTAATTAAATGACGGACAACAATTTTAACATTCAAGATTGTGGACAAAGGTAAGGGTAAGGGGCAAGGGTAACTGGATCAAACTTCTTTCAGTGCATTTTTTTTCAAACACTATCACTAACCCTTCTCTAGCTATACACTGCAAATGTACCTGTTGTAAGAGGACGAGGGTGGGGGGGGGGGGGTTAAACCTACGTCCCAATGCTCAATGCCTATATTATACTTTCTTTATTTCCTCGATTTCCTTTTTATAACCCCCTCCCCACTTGAAGAATCGGAGGGTATATAGTGATCGGGATGTCTATACATTCGTCAGTTACGCTTTGGAGTTTAAAGAAGCGAGTTTTGTCTTAGGCATCGGAACCCGGGGACGGGGGTCTAAATTACTAGTAACCGTCCCCCTTATGGCAATGAGGTTTAGTATACAAACTTTTTGTCGTTGATTTAGCCCCCCCCCCCCCGCCTTTCAATTAGCCCCACCTTTACTTTCTATTAGCTCCCATTGTCTTTAATTGTTTGTAGAAAAATATCGACTAATTAGCCTGTTGAACAGGTATACCCCCATATTTGAAATATCAATTTTCAATCATTCTTTACAAAACTTTTAGAAAAGTAAAATTTAAAAAGATGATATAGACTTTAAAAGAATTAAAAATAGATCTCAAGTTAGTTTGATAAAAAAAAAAAATAAAAAGCATTAGGTCCATAAATGCAATAAAGAATTTTGTGTCTGTGTATGTAATAAATGACACGCGTAGTTCCTATGGACAGAGTGCATAGTGTTAAAATTTCCATAAATAACGGTATTGGATGCTTTGTATGCTCAATGACATCATACTAAACAAATACATACTAACTAAATTATTTTCAATCATCCAAAAAGATTTTTTCAACTGGTAATTGATAATCAGAATTCTATTTTGGTGTGTAAAATTAAAACCGGATCCGTAAAAGTGTGGACCCTCCTTAAGGACAAAACTATTCTCATAGATTGAAGTTAAGATTGAAGATCAAGTTAAAGTGTTGTTAATATTAAGTCTTGATCAGAAATTTTCATCGAAAGCAACAGGAGTCCATACTTTGTGCAGGAAACGAAATTGATATCTTGAATTATATTTGATAAGTAGGAGATTCAACAAATTGATCAAATTTTGATTATTCAGTAAGGAAGTTTTCATATTTGCTAAGCAGATTAAAAGGTTAAGTTAAGAGTTCTCAGAATTGTAAAAGTGGTCTTTACATCTCGATATAAACTGTAAATACGTCTACAATATTTTCACTGGTCAAATTAAAATTGTAGATGTCTGAGTCTGAAAAAATGCTCCCTTTGAAACCCCCCTTTACCACCAATACCTTCGAAAGGAAGCTCCTAGTCTATCCACACTTTGCAATGGCGTCGGAGGAAGTTTGAAAGGGGGTAGGACTACTTGGATCAAACTTCTATCAGTATATTTTTCACAAACACTATCACTAACCCTTCTTGAGCTATAAACTGCAATGTGTCTGTTGAAAGTAGAGGGGGCGAGGCTAAACCTAAGTCCCGATGTTCAATGCCTATATTATGTCTATTTTTTCAAAACAAGTGCTCCCATAGCGGAAGCCCCCCGGTTCCGACGCCTATGCTTTGCACCTCAGGTTAAAGATCTATGACTTCACACTATCCAACACATTAGCAGAAAGCAATATACATGTAAGCCACTCGAGATGGTTACCCTTCAATGAAATACTAGTATATGGAGATAACTAACAGTATTCAAGCTCAAAAGTCCATAAAACAATACAAAAAAGGAGCAGAGCAAACAAGGACCTCCTAAACATCAGAGGTGGGATCAGGTACCATGGAGGAGTAAGCATTCCCTATCGACCGGTCACACCAGCCGTGTGCTCCTTGCCATGATCGGGAAATAACGGAAATATCCATTGTCAATCAAGTGAGTATAATGGCCTATAATAAGTATGAAAAACGCCAGTCATCATTTGACTTATTTATAAATTGTATTGTATCGAACATATTATAAAGATAGTGTCCATATTTTGGTATTGGATTTCGTCAGTTCAAAAAGTAAAATAAAAGGTGCACAATGGCACTATGAAACAAAGATTCTATGCATTGGTAAAAGTCTCATTAAGTTTCATTCAGTGGTATAAGAGGAGTTGCAGCACATGTGCGGATAAGAGATGGGGTGCCCCAATCGTAACAGATGGACGGACATCCTGATTACTATATACCTCTCCCACTTTTCAAGCGGCTGGACAATACAAAACATTTTATTTCTAATGTAGTGGCCAGAAGAGACAAGTATAAGATTATTACGATAATAAGGAAAGGATAAGCCAATGAATAGCAAAATAGTTTTAAAAGTAAATGGCATATATCATTTCAACAATAATCCTGATTCAATTAAAAGGAATACAATATACATGAACATGTGTAGAGGAATATGCCTACTATATCATGTTATCATTTATAAATTTGTCCTCAAAATTAAGTTTCCTTTAAGTTATCTTCTGAGTAACCAATATAAAGTATTTGTTCATCAACCAAAGCTGTGAAGTATGGCAATTTACTGAAATATTTCTTTCCTTTGATGATCATATTTTTTAGATGTTATCAAAAATTTAGTTTCATCTAACGTATACTGTTAGAATTACATTTATTACATAATCGATCTTCTCGAGAAATATTGGTAAATCTTCCCACTTCATTTTTTAGCCTGTGACAGGAAATTCTTAATTTACATAGAGATTTTCTGTGACGAAATTTTTTTAGCAACTGATAAATAATTCTAATGGCCCAGTTTTGTTTGCGGTTAATTTGCCGTCAGCATAACTTTTATATCAATTTCTTACAAATTATCAAATAAGGTTTTATGACACACTGACACACAACTAGATATTATACCTGCAATTTCGAAAGGAAGTCCGGGCGTATAGTTCAATTTTAATCTCAGGCTTGGTTAGTACGTCTGTACACTTTCGTTTTCCTCGAAATTTTTTTTTATACCCCCACCTACTTGAAGAGTTGGAGGGTGTATAGTGATTGTAAAATTTTACAACATTAATATTGGGCTTAGAATTGCAATCATGAACATATCTTTTACATTCCTTTTATCATTGTTTATAAAGTTTAAAACAATTTTTTAGTCCCCCCGGTTCCGACGCCTATGGCCAGCTTGTAATTTTTCTTTTCGCTGTAGCATGTCTATAGTCCATTGGGGTCGACATTTTTCTACAAACAAAGTCGTTGGAAGTGGAGTGCAGTGAAGGTGGGGCTAATTGAAAGTCATATAGTGTCTGTATATCCTTCTGTTAGGCTTAAGTTTGGAGTTCAAAGAACCAGGTTTTGTCTTTGGCGTCGGAACCGGGGGAGGGGGGTCTTAATTACTAGTGCCCCCCCCCCTTTATGGCAAAGGGGTTTCGTCCCCAAACTTTTTTGTCGTTTATTTAGCCCCCCTCCCCCTGACTTTCAATTAGCCCCACCTTCACTGCACTCCACTTCCAACGACTTTGTTTGTAGAAAAATGTCGACCCCAATGGACTATAGACATGCTACAGCGAAAAGAAAAATTACAAGCTGGCCATAGGCCCTGCGTCGGAACCGGGGGGACTAAAAAATTGTTTTAAACTTTATAAACAATGATAAAAGGAATGTAAAAGATATGTTCATGATTGCAATTCTAAGCCCAATATTAATGTTGTAAAATTTTACAATCAACTAAAGTTTTGGTCTTAGTCGTAAGTTATTTTGTAAAACAGACAACAGATCCGCCTATGTTGTATCTATGAATGTAAAAATAGAAACAGTGTGGTTTTCCAATGCACCTGCGCATTGCCATTAATTCCGACACAAACTTCCGCTACGCGCACTTTGAATGTTTGGGAAATGAGTTGAATATTTTGATACGATATGATGAAAATGCCTGTCTTGGAGAACGGGAAAACGGAAACAGAGGAAGAAGAAATGGAGCAAGAAACCCCGGGAAGCAACAACAGTTCTGATGATGACTCAGAAATGGGTTCAGAGGAAGAAGATGGTTCAGGTAAAATGTGTAGAGGAAGACGGGGAATCCCTTCTAGACATTCCATAAATCATTGAATTAATTAATATAGCATGTCTGTAGATTGTTATAGTTATTAAGGAGAAGAAATTCGCGCATTCTATCATTTCTAAAGTGCGATTATTAGAAATGATAACTCATATTTCGAATTTTCTCAGCTTAACTGCGATGTCGAACCCGATTCCAGTTTGCACCATTCTGGAATATCAGTACTGTTAATATGTTCTGTGATAGTAAAAAATAAAAATGATAAATTAAAAAAGACAAACTTTCTTGATAAATAAGAATAGTGGGTTTCCTATTCGATTAAAAAAAGTAGGAAATCATTATTTTAAAACCCCTCTATTTTCTTACTGTGGAAATAAAAAAATAATTTTAAGAGAAGAAATATTCACTTCTTTTCCTCAAAATGGCAGCTTTTGGTACCATTTCTCCCGAGGAATTCACTGACTTGACAGGATTTTTTTCTTGGAAAACACAGAAGAGACAAAGATTAGGGTTTCTAATTGTGAAAATAGAATTTATTTATATACCTAGGCCCTATCCTATTTTAAACTGTTAACAGAATACGTCATGTGCATGAACAAGCATTCCTAAAATTTAAACTTTAATTCTTCATTGCATTTTTAAATAAATATTACAGAACTTGATGAAGAAGAATGTGAAAGAAGAAAAACAGAATGCCTAGATGATATGGCAGACCTAGAAAAACAGTTCTCAGATTTAAAAGAAGTGTAAGTTTTCTAGAATATATTTTGAACCATTGCCGTTGTAAACATTGCATTCTTCTTAAGCGTTTTCTGTAGTCTCTGGACTAAAATAGCAGAACAGATTTTAAAAAAAAATCACTTATTTCTTTAAATCAAGCAATCATTACTTGATTCAGTGATGTCTGACATAGATGTAAATGTTTGATGTAATCAAGGCTGGTATATATAAAAAAAAGATTAATTCTCTTTTCTTTAAAACATATACCAATTTTGAGCATGTCCTTAAATGTGGAAAGAGGTAAGCTGTTACTCACAAAGTTTCTCACATGTAAAAGAAATCTTTAATGATAGCTGCTTTGGGCATGAGCTGTATTAAGACATCTACATTTACTTATTACAGGCTTTACAAGGAGAGAATGGGTCAGATCGAACATAAACTGGAGGAAGTTAAAGCAGGCAGGGCCCTGGAATACCTCAGTCCTCTGGCACAACTACAGGAAAACATGAGGATTAGAACAGAAGTAGCAGGTCAAAGTTCTGGACAATTTACATTCTACTGCACAAATTTAGCTTAAAAAATAATTGTATTATACATGTAAATAATGTGTTTTCAATTTATAGGCAAAGCATTGAAACTTAGCATGTGGCTGAATATAAATAGATAGCCTGACTTTAGTGGTACATGTACAATTAAATTTGTACAGAACAATAGTTAGAAGTTAGAACAATAATATAAAGTTTGTATGTGTTGAATTTGTGTTCTGTCATTTTATTTCCAAATAGTAAAATGAAGGTGAACATTATATTAATTTTTTTTTTCTCACAGGAATCTTAAGGGAATTCAGGATAGACAGTATTCAAAATAAATTTGAAAGTGAGGTTTTAGCTGCACAGCAAAATTTAGAGGTAAAATATAAATTCTATTCTGACATTTACTTGTTGCATTATTCATGAATAATTTTTTTGCAAATAATCTTATATTAACTTTATCAGAAAAAATAAATATTATGTTCTATACTTTAATTTTATGTAAATCTGCTTGTATCATTAATTGTTCTTTCTTTGAATCAAAATTTCATATGGTTTCTTTCCACTTTAGAGTGAAAAGGAACTTTTATATGATAGTGTCAAAGGTGAACTTGAGGATAGAATTCGCCGACTAGAGGAAGATAGACATAATATAGATATATCTTCAGGTAATGTGTTTAATCAGTGAAATTTAGTATTTAGCGATTAGCACAACTTTGTTATGATTAAGACTTTAGTCAACATTTTTCAAAGTAAAAATTTTTTGTACACGCCAACTTTGTTCACTTTGTATTTTGTAATACATTGTAGTCAAATTGTTATATATTGTACATAAAGCTTTACTTTTTTGGTTCAAAATCCTTTGACATTTTTGTTATTTTATTTTTGTTTCCTAGATCTCTGGGATGAAACACAAACAATGAGTAAGAGTAAAAAGAAAATAGACGGTACTTCTTCAGAACGAAGGAAAAAACCTGTTTCAGTGTCAGGTATAAGATATCATCGATTCTTTTTTTTAAGCAAATGATATGTAGCATTTCCACAGCAGTATTAAGTTCTATTTTTAGCACTACTGGTTTATAATCTTAACTCCATGTATTTTTATCTACTATACATTAATTTTGGCAATTTTACTAGTGAGATTATTGTAATAAATTAAATACAAACTCAGTTTTTTGAAATGTAAATGTTTTGCAAGATGAACTCTTATCATTAATCAGTAACCATTTACTGATATTATTTCTGTTGAGAATAAATATTGTCTGAAGATCATACTGATATCATTTTGGTTTTCTTTAGGGCCCTATATAGTATACATGTTAAAGGATGTAGAAATTATAGAAGACTGGACAGCAATTAAAAAGGTTGGACAATAAATGTATTTATGACTCATACATGTTTATCACAATTTTCTTTCAAAATATGTATATTAAGGGAAGAATATCCATGATTGAAATGAAAACAATGTATATATATTTTTAAAAAAGGCAAAGAAGCATTTCATTTTCATTTTATTTTATTTTCTTCAAAGGCACTCAAACAGAAAAGGAAGTCAGAGTATGATTTCTGCTGAAGCTGGAACTTCTAAATGTGCAATGTTTATGTGAGTACAATTTATTACGTGATAAATCCAATTTCCATGATAGTTTAAACTTTGGAAGGTTTCTAAAAACAAGCTTCGCCTCTTCATTATAGAAGACACCCTGTATTGACTTATTTTAAAGGAATTTTTGACACATCACATTCTTTAGAATACATATAGCAAATGTCAACACATCTAGCATGTTACCAACTAAAAAGAATCAAGCCTATTAGTGAATTTGTTTTACTAATTTATAAACCTTCGTCTGATTTTTAATTCAAAACTATTAACTTAATTTTATGTATAATTATGTACATGTATTTAATTTTCTTCCACTGACTAAATCTCAGGTGGTGCTTCTAAAGCAGACAGTCACTGCCAGCTGTCCGTAGCCTCGGTGTTCAGGTGTCAAGGACATCTCCAAGACAACACAAGACTTGTGCTTGCCAGTAACTTGTTAAGCAGCTGACCATGTAAATCCATGTGTGGGTGAAGAATCTGATGAATTATACCCACATTTTTGGCAAGCTACACTAGATATGTGTTTTCATGGATGTGAGAGACTCTGTTTTCTGTTACATTAAAATTGATTGTGCATGCCAAAATAAACTATTATTCAATACAATGTGTTATGAAACACAAATTTGTATACTTGAAAAATCTAGATTTTGTTTAGATTTTTAATCAAAAAATAGAATGTTTTATAATTGCTTTTAATAGCCCACTTTGGGTGACCGTCTGTAGGTTTTTCCAATCTAACAATTGGAGCTACCCAGATATCTTATACTCAACCTCTCCTATACAGTGAATAAGATTCTCAGAATATTTGTCACCTAGTGTCATTGCGAACCTCCTGTTTTCTTTTCCATTGAATATCTACTTCATTCATAAACTTTTATTTTGAAATACACTTGTAAATTATCAATGGTTTTTGACAATTTGTATCTTCTCCAATATTTTCATAATAATTCCTGATTTAATCATGTTAATCGAATCATTTAGCATTAATGACTGTAAAAATGATTATACAAGTTTATTGCATAGTTCATCTAAAAAGTTTCAATATATCAATATTATTTAATCTATAATTACATAGACTTACAGGAGAGTTATGAGTGGGTTATGATTCCACATTCAGATGTCATGCTGGAGTACAAGAAGTGCTGTTTGTTTTCTCTTATGAATGAAATATTTTTATCTGTCCAGAAAACCTTTATCTGTACAGTTCTAGTACATGCATTATTTATTTTTGGTGTATAAAAGTCATTGCTGAGATTTATCAGTTGTTTGTTTGTATGTGCATTGTTAAAGAACAGACTCAGTGAACAAAATAAGCCAATTTATACATGTATCTGCATTAAAATATCATGTATGTTGTATATATTGTTAATGAGAGGTTGTAAGTGTAGTAAATTAAGAAAGAAGTTGTTTTATAAATATCTAATTAATGATTTGTTGGAAAATAAGTGTGGTTTTTTTTTTTGTTTTAAATTCTAGGAAAAATTTAGGCTGACCACATTTCTTAAAAGGACTGTAGCTCTCTCTGTCCTCCAATTGTTTAGATTTTGATATATTTTGCTTCATAGAATTGATCTGAACAAAAGTCTACTTCATAGCCAATGTGAACGGGCTAGAGTAAAATGATTTTAGTTGATTTATGGGATGTCAGGGGAAAAGATAACAATGACACTCACTATTTTTATTGCATAGGTCAACACAAGTAAACATAAATGCTTGTTTTTTTTATGAAATAAAACATAAACAAAAATGGCAATATTAGCTGCACTGATACTGTAATGACTAGCTAAAAGCAATCAGGTTTAACAAATTTAAAGGGTCTTTATTACTGAGTGCTAATATAAGAAATGAGAAAACCAAAATGATGTTTGCCTTTTTAATTGTCGTGTTGAGCTTTAATCTACAATGAAAAGATATGTACATGTAGATTTATATAAACAAGCAAACTTTTCAGATGAGAAGATCACCATTACTATGATAATACATGTATACAAATCAACAAATAATTTTACATACCTCTCTACTAGATTTTTTAAAGAGCATGGAGTTTAGCTAGTAAAAAATTTATTTATAGATATATTAATGTTACACTTTTTAGGTCACCTGAGTAAACTCAGGTGACCTATTGCTATCTGTTTTCGTCCGTCGTCGTCCGTCGTGCGTTAACATTTGAACATTTTCAGCTTCTTCTCTGCAACCACTGAACCAATTTCAACCAAATTTGGCATTTAGCATCTATGGGTAAAGGGGAACAAAAATTGTGAATTTCATGATCCCTGCCCCCCTGGGGCCTGAGGGGTGGGGCCAAAACCACTAAAATTAATGCAATCTTTAAAAATCTTCTTCTGTACTCCTGGACATCAAGCAGTCAAACTGTTTGCATGATTGTAATCAGCAATGAGTCCTCTACCAAAATTGTGAAATTCATGGCCCTGGGGTCGGGTTTCTAGTGCTAGGGCGGGGCTAAATAAGTAGGTAGTGAAAATGCATTATTTCTTTGAAAATCTTCTCTGCTCCTGGGTATTAAATAAACCAACTAAGTACATAGTTATGATGAGCAAGAGTGCCTCTACCAAAATTGTGAATTTTATGGCCCCAGGGTCAGGGGTTCTGGTGTTAGGGCGGGGCTCTATTGATTATATAGTGAAAATACATGAATTCTTTGAAAAACTTCTTCTCTGCTCTTGGGTATTAAATAAACTTTTCAGTTTTACAAACCCTCCGCTAAAGGTTTTGAATTTTCAGAAAAAAAATAAAGGTAGCTAAACACAGTTTCGTATAAAATCCAGGGGGTTTTTCCCAGAGAGAAGCATGCTGGGTAGGGATTTTCCTACTATTTATAGGAGTCTAGATGAAAACTGCATCTTTTTTATTTTTATTCGCATAAAGTAGAGTCTTATCTTAATATTTAAAGAAAAAAATGTGCATTCATTTTTAGAAAAAAAAATTGTGATACTTTTTAATAGGGGGAGATAACTCCCAAAACATCCAGTTTTCACATGTGCAGAATTGCACGAGTCAATTAGCAGGTAATGTAGCTCTTTCAAGAGGTGGAAAATGTACCCTGAAAGCACACTAAAAGAAAACCTTAAGACTTGTTCTGTGAAATGCATGCAACTTATTTTGTCTGATTTTTTCTGTTTTTGTTGAGCAGGGGGGTTAAAAATGCATAGGTGCACTGAAAATGGATGCATAAACAACCCAATATCCCCCATATTTCAGGTGTCAAATACCCCCTAGTAGTAATTGATGAATGTATTATAGTTGAATATTTACAAAATTCACAATTTTATCTTTCCATTGATATGCAGAAGTCTATGTAACAAGCCTCCATTTTATTTTTTTATAGGGGTCAGTTTTGCTTGTCCCTCACCAAGTAACGTCCTGATAACGTCATACATAAAACTGTGTTTTGCACCCAAAGTAATTTTTTTCTTTCCGATGTCAAATTTGAGTCGGGATCGAGATTTCAAATTTACGAACTCGCACTTCCGGTTTTAAGATGAAATGGCGGGTGAATAAAGCTAGATCTGAGAAGATAGCTTGGTTTAGTGTAAAAGAGTGCCATTCAAAACGTTTCACCCGTTCAAAGGACAAATAAAATGTTGACGACTTTGTTGCACAATGACATGCTGGTGAGATAATTATGTATTCGTTTCAAAAGTATCTGTCTGTAAATTATTTTCCTCCCCCAGGTTTTAAACTGCCCGTGGTAGCTATTGCATATTGCCAGCAACATTGTTTAGGTCTCTGTTATAGCTTACGTCTAAGCATCATTCTTCAGAAAAGGGTTGCTTATGCATCAGATGTGATGAATAAAACTATGAGAGAAGTTAAGTCCATTTGAGGAAGAAATAAACAATAACCTGAAGAAAAAAAAATCAACTATTAAAAGGCAAGAATATACAAATATATACAGGCATGTAGTATCATTTGTATCAGCCAGAAAAATTATTTTACACTTAATTGAAAAAATGTTCACCCTACTCCCCAATACTTTTAGGCATCAAGTAAATTTTAGAACAATGTCTACACATTCACCTAACAAATATTAAAAAAAATGAAGATATATTGAAAGACTTAAAGAATTGATTTTTTAAAATATATTTTGACCAACATCACAAAATTTAACAAACGCATTTTTAAACAAGATTGGGATTGTAGAATCAGAATTGTGTACTTTTTGTAATATACATCCAGAAACACTGGGACATTTACTTTGGGAATGTGAATATGTTAGTGAGATTTGGGAAAAAATTCATGATTGGATAAAAGAAATATCTGGAATTGATATTGCAATGAATAAATTGGACATAATTATTGGAAATTATTTTAAGTTTTATAACTTTGTAAATTTGATAACATGTATTGTAAAGAAGCACATATACCGAAAAAGATGTTTAAAACAAATTCCTTCATTTGAAGGAGCTAAAAAATGAGATTTTGTACTATTATAAATGTGAGAAATATATTTACAAGAAAAACTGTGAAATTGAGAAATTTGATAGAAAATGGAGCTGTGTACCATTAGAATATGCACTGTAAAATGGTTTTATTTAAAAATACCCTGCTGTTTCAACTACTTATTATAGAAACAATTAATTTCTTTGTATCATTTAGTTGATTAAGCTTGCATACACATATATGTATGACTGAAGTGTGAATGTTTTTTTTCTTTTTTGTTTATAAAAACTTCACCTGTCACTTCTCACAAGATGTATGTTTAATATAAGGACTTTGTCAAATTAGTTTGTAGAATCCAAGGCTCCCCAACCTTGGCTGTAAACTTATTGATCACCATATTCATGTGATGGGGTAAATGAAAAATTAAAAAAAAAAACATCACAAAATTTATATAACTGGCCCAAACTGGCAGATGATGAAATAAGCAATTGAATGTTCTACTTTCCTATTTGTAAGCATTATGTGTCCAGTGGTAAGGAGCCTATTAGAATAGCATAAAAAAGAATGTACAAATGTTAATAATTGATTTATTTCAAAATTTTTTTTTTATTTCCTTCTCCTTTCGGGACTTTTTTATTCTCATGTTCATAACTAAACCTAAACATTAAAAAAAATGCTGGCCTTATAATGAAGAAAGAGGCCTCTTTCAAAATAGGTAATTTCAGGGCCGCTGGGTCAGGGGTACCAGGGGGGTACTTTGACTAAAAATAAATTAATGCTGTGAAATCTGCCCTTTGATAAGCAATGGTGCCTCCTTCAAAATTTGTGAATTTCATGGCTTTTGGATTAAAACACGAACCAAATACAATCGCTGGAAAGTTGTTACATGATACTCAGGTGACCTATAAGGCCCGTGGGCCTCTTGTTTTCTTTTGTCATTAAATTTAGATATCATTGATATTTTACTTAAAGGGGTCTTGTTGATCAAAATGTCTAAAAACCATGAAATCCTGAAAAATTGTTGATATTGAATTGCATCCTTTTTCCTTTGTACATGCAAATGAAATTAAATTTATAATACTGCATTGAAGCATTCCATTATTTAGGTTCATACCTGCCCTTTTTTCCACTTTTGGTGTATTTCTTCTGCTTTTTATCCCTTATATATTACATTACAACTTTCCAACAATTGAATTTAGTTTATGTTTTAAGCAAGAGGCCATGAAGTTTGAAAAAGGCATCATTGCTTTTCATAACTATACACTTAGCATGCTTACTTTGGTTACTTAATACCCAGAGGTAGATCAGAATAAAAAACAAGAGGCCCAGGGGCCACATCGCTCACCTCAGCACATCCGCTAGGAAATAACATATCAGATCAGAACTGAAAGTTTAAAGAGGTGAAGGGGGGGGGGGGGCTTCATTTTTAATACTATTTGAGAATGCTTTCATATCAATCCAGCTTATGACTTTGCTGTTATTTATAAAAAGATTTCTTTTTTAAACATTTTGTTCCTATATATTATTTTGTAATAATTTTAATTTGATTCCCTATAGTTTCCCTCCCCATCCTATAGGGCCATGATTTGAACAAATTTAAACCTTCAATACATGAGGATGCTTACAAGCCAATATGACTAAACGTGGCTTTTCTGTTCTTGGGATTTTTCCCTTTATTTTTCTATGTAAAACTTTGATCCACCGTTGTTGCCCCAACCTACCCTTGGGGGTTATGATTTGAACAAACTTTATTCTACACTACCTGAGAATGCTTCCATATAAATACTTGTACCACTAATCATGGCTATGCTATTCTTGATAAGAAGACTTTTTAAATATATTTTAATGTAAAACTTGGATCCCCCATTGTGGCCCACCCTATCCCTGGGGGTTGTGATTTGAACAAACTAGAATCTACACTACATGAGGATAATTCCATATAAATAACTCTAATCATGGCTTTGAAGTACTTAAGAAGATGATTTTAAAGATTTTCCTATTATACCTACGTAAAACTTTGATCAGCCAATATTTTTTAGCCCAACCTACCCCAGGGGTCATAATTTGAACAAACTTGAATTTACACTACCCAAGGATAATTTCACATGAGTTTCATCTTTCTGGCACAGTGGTTCTTAAGAAGAAGATTTTTAAAGATTTTTCCTATCTATTCCTATGTAAAACTTTGATCGGCCATTTTGGCCCCACCCTACCCCCTGGGGTCTTGATGTGAACAAACCTGAATCTACACTACCCAAGGATGATTCCACGTGAGTTTCATCTTTCCTAGCCCAGTGGTTCTTGAGAAGATTTTTAAAGATTTTTCCTACATATTCCTATGTAAAACTTTGATCGGTCATTTTGGCCCCACCCTACCCCCGGGGGTCATAATTTGAACAAACTTAAATCTACACTACCCAAGGATGATTCCACAAGAGTTTCATTTTTCCTAGCCCAGTGGTTCTTGAGAAGATTTTTCCTATATATTCCCTTGTAAAACTTTGATTGGCCATTTTGGCCCCAGGGGTCATGATTTGAACAAACTTAATCTACACTACCTGAGGATGGTACCACATGAGTTTCATCTTTCCTGGCACAGTGGTTCTGGAGAAGAAGACTTTTAAAGATTTTTCTTATATACTACTACATAAAACTTTGATCGGCTAGTTTGGCCCCACCCTACACCCAAAGGTCATGATTTGAACAAACTTGAATCTACACTACCTGAGGATGATTCCACATAAGTTTCATCTTTCCTGGCCCAGTGGTTCTTGAGAAGAAGATTTTTTAAAAATGCCATTAATTTTTCACTAATTCATGATTATCTCCCCTTGGAAAAGGGTGTGGCCCTTCATTTGAACAAACTTGCATCCCCATTACCCAAGGATACTTTGTGGCAAGTTTGGTTGAAATTGGCGCAGTGGTTCTTGAGAAGAAGATGAAAATGTGAAAAGTTTACGATGACGACAACGACAGACAACGGACAAATTTTGATCAGAAAAGCTCACTTGAGCCTTCGGCTCAGGTGAGCTAAAAAGAAAATGCATTTTTAGTCAAGTGAGCTTTTCTAATCACATTTTGTCCGTCGTCTGTCTGTAAACTTTTCACATTTTCAACTTCTTCTCAAGAACCAATGGGTCAATTTTGACCAATTGTTTAAAGCATCCTTGGGTTAAGGGGAATTTAAATTGTTAAAATAAAGGTCCAATTCCCCACACAAGGGGAGATAATCAAGAAAAGACAAAAATAGGGTGGGGTCATTAAAAAATCTTCTTCTCAAGAACCACTGGGCCAGAAAAGCTGAAACTTATGTGGAAGCATCCTGGGGTATTGTAGATTCTAAATTCTTCAAATCATGACCCCCGGGGTTAGGGCGGGGCCACAATAGGGAATCCAAGTTTTACATAGTAATATATAAGAAAAATCTTTAAAAATCTTCTTTTAAAGAACCATTGGGCCAGAAAAGCTGAAACTTATGTGGAAGCATCCTGGGGTACTGTAGATTCAAAATTGTTCAAATTATGACCCCCGGGGTTAGGGCTGGGCCACAATAGAGAATCAAAAGTTTTACATAGAAATATATAGGAAAAATCTTCTTCTCAAGAACCACTGGGCCAGAAAAGCTGAATCTTGTTTGGAAGCATTCTGGGGTAGTGTAGATTCTAAATTGTTCAAATCATGACCCCTGGGGTGCGGACGGGGCCACAATAGAGAATCCAAGTTTTGTATAGAAATATATAGGAAAAATCTTTGAAAATCTTCTTCTCAAGAACACTGGGCCAGAAAAGCTGAAATTTATGTGGAAGCATCCTGGGATAGTGTAGATTTTAAATTGTCCAAATTATGACCCCCGGGGGTAGGGTGGGGTCACAAAAGGTATTACAAGGGGGAAATCTGGTAAAGAACAGCATGGTCAAAGCTCCTCAGGTGAGCGATGTGGCCCATGGGCCTTTTGTTTTCACTTTATAATCATCAGTTGTGCACCCACTCCACAGGAACCACTCACCCTGGGGCCACATATTTCAAAATTTTGGAAATTTTATCATAAATTTTATTTCATCGTAAATGGTTGATTAATACCAAAAAGCAGATTTCAAAGCATTAATTTATTTTCAAAATATATACACATACCAGTACCCCTGAAATTAACCATTTTGGAAGAGGCACTTTTCTTCATCTAAGTATGTACCTAAATCATTGGCATAATACCCAGGAGCAAAGGAAAAATTTTTCAATGAATTCATGCATTTTCATTATATAATCAATAAAGCCCCACCCTGCTCCACAACCCTTGACCCTGGGGCCAATAAATTCACAATTTTGGAAGAGGCAGCCTTATAAGTCAACATGACTACATACTTGGTTCGTTTATTTAATACCTAAGAGGTGAGAAAACATTTTTTAAGAATTGATGTATTTTCACTATATAATCAATAGAGCCCCACCCTAACACCAGATCCCCTGACAAAATTTTGGAAGAAGCATTCTCGCTCATTATAACTATGCACTTTATAGTTAGTTTGTTTAATAGTCAGGGGCAGAGGAGAAGATTTTCAAATAATTCATGCATTTTCACTATATACTCAATAGAGCCCTGCCTTAATATCAGAACCATTGACCCTAGGGCCACGAAATTTCGGAAGAGGCAGCCTTATTCAACACAACTGTGTACTTGGTTAGTTTATGTAATATAGCCAGGAGCAGAGAAGAAGATTAAGGGCTGTGCCATGATAGGTATTACAAGGGGGAAATTTTGTAAAGAACGACATCACCAAAGTTCTTCAGGTGAGTAATGTGGCCCATGGGCCTCTTGTTCTTTTTGCAACCATCAAAGTAAAGGAGCTAGTAGATGGTTTAATTTTAATCAGATCACAAATGTTCATGGATGATAACATCTTAGAAAGCACACTCCTGGACTTGCTTTGGATGCTAGATCTGACCTATAAATTTTCCAGATGAATGACCAGGTTAAATCTTTTACAACACGTCCATTACATGGTCAAGAAACTGTAATGCCTATCTGAATCAAACTTGCATGGATGATGCATCAAGGGATGAACACTCAGATACGATGTTTGATTTACATTTTCTGGATGAGTTGTTTTAAAGGATGAGGCTTTCCAAGTAACTGCAAGCCCTATCAGACCAAAATTGCATAAATGTTGACCTAGCGATACAAACTACTTAGTACTAGATTATAAGTTTACTAGTATCTAGAGTAAGACTTCTCTTTTCTTGAAGACAACATTTGACAGCCTTCTGTTGAGGTGAGATCTGTAATCTCTGTTTTTCATATACATGTACATGTATAGTGTATATACCTCTACTGAAGTAGTCACTGCCTTTTGATCATCAACTCTCTAAGAAAATACTCGGAATTGAAGAGGTTTTTTATTCAAACATTATAGAAAAATATTACACACAACTAAAAATACTTGCAACAATATGTTGTACATATTTGTTTGAAGTTTGGAAATAAAGTCACTTCAAATGTACCATTTAAATAACTTATTTTCCTTCATTCTCTGTGTACTGAAATCCCTCTTTTTCAACCTTTTCCCTAAATTGCAGGTAATTTCTTCTCTTCAGAAAATACTTGGACTGGAAATAAAAAGTTTTAACAGTTTTAGACTACATATTGTCTGGTACATGTAAACATTAAATTGTTTAGGGCGGGAATTATTTTCTAATACATATAAAAAATATTTGCAGTTCTGCATTTCTTGTTTTTTGATTTATCTCGTATTATTCAAATCTTACATAAGTTAAAATTTATACACATGTAATAGAATAATAAATACTACATTTAGTACCCTCCAATAAACATATACTAACCCACAACTTGGAACAGTTGTTTTCAACTCCTTTGATTTCTTCTGAGCACTTTGAAAGATCCTCATTATTTTTGTCCAGACATTCAAATAATTTGTCTCGGAATGACCAACATATTTCTCGAGCCTTCTTATTTGGTGCCGTACTCATGGCAGCAATGTTCTGGATAATTATGCTTCACCTGTCAAACAAAATATATGAATGCTTAATAAATTCCTTCTTAAATTTTCTGTAGTTCAAGATCAAAAAGTAGTAAGAGATGTTTGTAAAACACTTATGCTCCCCTCCCCAAAATAATTGGAATTTTTCTAAGTCCAAGGGGCATAACTCTGTCCAAAATGGTCCGAAAGAACCAAAAACAGAACTTGACCTGGAAATTCTTATGATAAATTTGTATATCAATTTCATTTCAATATGTGCAACCTCTCCGAAGAAAATGAATGGAAACTGATGGTGAACCGACAGACAGACAGCAGCAAAGCAATATGCCCTCCCTTCTTTGAAGGGGGGCATTAAATATTAAGTTCAGCATCTGATCACATATCACAGTTATCACTTGTACATATAAAGCTTTGTTGTTTTAATTATCACAATGCATACTTTAGTATTCAATAGAAGTTATTTAATTATCTACAATGTATACATGTGCAGGGATACACATGTCGAACTAATTACCTTTGTATCCATTTGTACGCTGGTATATTAAGGACGCGTAATTGAAATTTTTTTAAGAAACCAGGAATAATTTATCGATTCTCATGAAACGAGATATTATCTCATGAAAACTACATAATTTCTCGGTAAAATGAGATAATATGTCATGAGAACAACTTCTTATTTTACCAAATACAAGAAACTGTCTTATGAAAATGACATCTCGTGAAAACAGAAAATTATTCCGTGAAAATGTCTTATTTTGTTTTTAAAACGAGACATAAACAAAACCCGAGATATCATCTTGTGAAAACAACATAATTTCTTGTGAAAACGAGCATGCATTTACATTGAAGGGATGTATAAGTAAAAAACATATTAAATCAAGAAATCTGGAAACATAAATGAATATGACAGAAATGTCCCAATTTCATGATCATCATTGTATTGTGGAATATTTAAATGTCATTTCAAGCATTCCTGAATGATATCTCTCCTGTATACTCTTCATCCATATTTGACAACGAATAGCAAAATGCTAAATCAGGTTGTTAAATGTTTACAGTAACAAAATTTAAAGTTGAAATAATATGGCAATTTCACATGATAACAAGTCAAAACAAGAGGCCCATGGGCCACATCACTCACCTGAGTAACTTGGATGATGTAGTTCTTTACCAGATTTTCCCTCTTGCTATACCTATCGTGCCCCCTACCCCCTTCCCTTTTATGATTTTAACACTTTAGAATCTACAATACACCAGGATGCTTCCACATAAGTTTCAGCTTTCCTGGCCCAGTGGTTTTTGAGAAGATTTGTTCTATACATTTCTATGTAAAACTTGGAATTCCCTATTGTGGCCCCGCCCTACCCCCGGGGGTCATAATTTTTACCATTTAATATTTTAACTACCCAAGGATGCTTTCACATAAGTTTCAGCTTTCTTAGCCCAGTGGTTCTTGAGAAGAAGATTTTTAAAGATTTGTTCTTTATATTTCTATGTAAAACTATATTTCTATGTATTCCCTATTGTGGCCCCGCCCTACCCCCGGGGGTCATGATTTTAACAATTTAAAATCTACACTACCCAAGGATGCTTCCACATATAAAGTTTCAGCTTTCCTGGCCCAATGGTTCTTGAGAAGAAGATTTTTTAATGACACAACCCTATTTTTGGTTTTTCTTGATTATCTCCATTGTAAGGGGACTTGGCCCTTTATTTTAACAATTTAAACTCCTCTTCACCTAAGGATGCTTTGTACCAAGTTTGGTTAATATTGGCCCATTGGTTCTTGAGAAGAAGTCGAAAATGTGAAAAGTTTACAGACGGACGGACGACGGACAAAATGTGATCAGAAAAGCTCACTTGAGCCTTCGGCTCAGGTGAGCTAAAAATAAGTCATTTTCACAAAATGTGTCATTTTAATGAGAAAATAAAGTTGTTTTCATGAGATAATATCTCGTTTTCACAAAATAATATCTCATTTTTATGATAAATAAAAAATAATTTGTTTGATATACTTGAACGACGCTTCAAAATTTGCCCCTACCCAATCATTTTTTTCAGCACTTTCAATTTTTTTCCCTTTAATTTTCATAGATATTTTAACAGCTTAAAGTCATACACACGTATATGAACGCCGAATGTTGTGTGAAACAAAATGTTTTAATGATTTGAAACAGATGGAGTGTAAATGAAAAAATAATACTTTCCACAAAATTTTACTATATAGATGTCGTTGTAATAACAAAACAATTCAGCAATATCTGGCAATTAAGAATTCAGTCTTTTCATGAATATTAATGAAGGAAGTGCGTAAACAGTAGACCTGTATATAGACACGCATGTCCACGGGAAATCACAGATAACGAGGAATGTTGCGTTTTGACAACAATTATTAATAAAAGGTTTGTATGCGTCATAACAGAGTAGATGGTTGATAATGATTACATTAAAAAAAAAGTATCATTAAGAGTAAGACGCTTGCCATCCACGTCAAAAATGAGTTGTATCTCAAATGGCCTTTCTCGTTTTCTTGACGCCATGTTTGTTTATCAATCTAAAAGTAGCGACGGCGTCACGTGATGGATTTATTTTAAAATAGCCATTTCTCTCCTAGCAGGGTTATAAATAATTATAATTTGATAACTTTATAACGCGTTTAATTTTAATGGTGTAATTTACAGTATTTTCGCAACTTTTATTGATTAACAAAATACATAAATTTCCAATCTTATTTAAACTGACACAAGTTATAGTGTGTATACTTTTAAGTATGTAATTTCTCTAAGATGCTTTTCGATTGAATAAATGTATATTGAATTTGTCTAGTTATCAGGTCATGAGTGTGTAATGAAAATGTAAAAAAATAATTAATTTCTAAGTCTGTGATTTTTATGACATGCAGATATCAATTTGTTCAAAACTGTAAAGCCAAAAAAAAAAACATTTAACAGTGATAAATCTAAAGCAAACTAGCATGGTGCAGCACCTTGGGCATTTTTCCAGCGACATCATAATCATTGCCATGCCCTTTTTTTCCTAACTAAAAATTAATAAATATGCCCAGTAGTGGCAAATATTCCCTAGCTGCTCTGTCTTAAATATATACTGGTAAAACAATACTGCTACAATTCTGCAGCCAGGGCAGGCCTAGGAAGAACGTTCTATTGTTAAAATGATATATTCCTACAGACCTGGTTTAAGGTTTCGTCAAAGGTCAATATGTCTAAAAAATTATTTTAACAATAGCTCCAAAAATATGTGTGGTATAAAGTCAAAACATTTATAGTTTATAAATTTATTATTGATTAATAGATAGAAAGTATCAGTTGATAACAAATAATTTTTAAAAAATATTTTTTGAGAAAAATTGTATCAAAAAATGTGCATATTTAAAGAAAAATGCACCTGCTTAATTCTGTTCTTTTTGTTAAAACCAACATTGTGGAAATAATACATGTAAATCACTGAAGGGCAGGTTGGGTGTGAATGGTCTCTGAAAGGCTGTTATTGAATGCATACATGTATAAAGACAAGACCCCTATAGAGCTTCCATTTGCAATGTACTTTTACTTTCAAGTCTAAACATTTGGACAAAATAAACAGGGAAAACAACTTTCCAGAGGCTATCCAAGTCCAACTTGCGCTTCATTGATAAACATATTTTGTTTCTGCAATGATGGTTTTCAATAAGAGCACGGAATTAATTAGGTGTATTTTTTTTTTTTTTTTTTTTTGAAAATATATGCATTTTTAAGAAGAATTTTTCTCAATCAATATTATTCTAAGTATTTTTTTTTTTTTATCAAGTGATACTTTCTATCTGTTAATCAATGAAAAAATTATAAACTGTAAAAGTTTTAACTTTATACCTCACCTAGTTTTGGGGCTGTTGTAAAAATAAATTTTTGGACATGTTGACCTTTGACGAAACCTTAACAATAGAATTTCTTCCGTGTATTTCGTAATGTACCAAAAAAAAACATGGACAATAATTCGTACTCAATGCATGAATGCATTTACAAACAAAGATTGAAAGAATTCCATCGAGTTCGACCAAATGTAACCATGGCAGGTAAATTTGAAGCGAGAAAAACCACTGAAAAAATTAGTTGAATTTTCGTCTTCATATGGATTTCTTTGGGGATTAAAGCCTTATCCAATCTCAAAATGGTTTGTTTTTGAATAATTTGGTAGTTATTTTCAGCCTTATTTAACCCCTTTTGTATTCTTGACTTCAAAATTATTTCAGAGCTGATCCGCTCCGATTTACTACATTGCAAGCATATGGGACGTATTCTAACTGTGGTGACGGCCTGTCCCGAGACACAGTTAGATTATTCTAATTCGACATTGCAATGACAGGTGGTTGCATAATCCAAGATTTTCATTAATGTCATGAAGGCCGTGAAACGTACCTAGAAGATAGTAAATATCTGGATTGAAGAAAAAATGTTATGTCTTTATCAAGACTCTACCCTCCATATATTCATTGTGCTCCACAGAACCATGTGCATCAAATACTACACTCTCAGTTCCAACGGGAAGTGCCCAGCAACAGCGACGGATATGAATACGAGTAAAATAGTTCGGGAAAAATTTTTTAATCAGAAAACTTATGGAGGTAACCGATGAAAATCAAAATTACATTTTCTATTTCAAAAAGAATGTTGGTTCTATATTTACTCTTGAAATAAATTTCAAATAATTATTATTCTAGCGCATGAATATTAGTTTCACCGGAAGTTGACTATTCCACAGCAACATGGACGATACATGATCCTTCACTTTTTCCGTAGCAAGGACAAATTTCTGTTTATTTGTTAAAGATGACTTACTCTTTAAAAATCAGACTTAGATTTAAATAAGTTTACTGATTTACATTTTAGAACAATGATTTCTGAAGCAGAGCCTTCACTAATGAGCTCAGAAGTGAACAAAAGTCCTACCCTCCCACTCTCAATCTCTGCAGAGGAAAGTAAACCAAAAGTGGAAGGAAAAATACCGAATGGCAAATTAAATCACACCAAGGACGAAAATGGCCGCATTGTCCATAATCATCCTAGAGATCAAGACAATTATAAGAGAGAGTTACTGGCTCAGTGCACATGTGATCATTCAAAAGAACACGAAGTTGAGGAAAGTTCAGAGCACCTGCTCTGTGAGTCAGTGCGAAGAGTCCACATCGAACCACAATTACAGGAAGAAATCAAGGAAGTAGATGGAATCAGTTACACTATATATGAATCAGAAAAACAAATGCCGGACATTATGAGGCTCATTACCAAAGATCTTTCTGAACCCTATTCCATTTACACATACAGATATTTTATCCACAACTGGCCAAAGCTGTGCTTTTTGGTGAGCAGTGAATTACAATGTGAAAATGAAAATATACCCATGAATATTTTTTTTTATAATTTAGCTAAGTATGACAACGATCTTTAAGAAATATTGTGTTTGCCCCCTCCAGACTGAGTAAAAAATGGCCGAAATTTATACTCCAGCCAGTCTTGGTCCAGTTATTTTTTTTAATTAATTACAAAGTTTTCTCCCCTATTTCTAGCTATTTTAATTTCATTATTTGCAAGTGTTATTGAAAACAGAGTGACAAAATCGTCTCCTACCTAGAAACCTATCCTATCAATAGGAGTGAAACGATTCAGTATCAATTTACTGACATTCTTCTTTCCGGATACTGTCCTTAACATGGGGTGAGAGGGAATACCAGAGTAACTGGGGATTACATCATTATAGACAGGAATTCCCTGGGTCATCATAGTCATGGGGACAACCCTGTTATAATTGTGTTATTCAGTCAGGTTTAGAGTAGGTATATGAAGTATAATTATGGTGATAACAAACAGTGTCAAACTCAAAAGCTTACTAAAAAAAAAAATTTGGAACAGAGCAAATACAGACCTCTAAAACATCAGAGATGTGATCAGGTCCTAGGGGAAGTGACTAGTGAGTCAGTGAGCATTCCCTGCCAACTGGTCACTTCTGCTTTGTGTTCCTTGTCATGATCTGGAATAAGTTATAACAGAAAATTTTTTTGACATCTCAATGTCTAAATATTAAATAATGGTCTAACAGTATGAAAAAAGCAGTCAGCATTTGACCTTATGATATATTTTCTTTGCTGAAAAAGACACTGTTTTGACCAAATAACTTGTGATGACTTTTTAAATGATATTCTTGTTTCCTCAACTTGTTTGTTAATAACTTGGTTCAGTTAAGATTTTGCTCATTCAAACTTGGTTTTAAAGGATGTATTCAAAATATTTTCATCAAACTTTATAAACTTGATACAATTTTAAATATCATGTTGCATTACTAATGAACCCTGGGCTTTTATGGATAGGATGATAAAACTGAGAGGCATGATTTGTTGAGTGTCAAAATAATCATAACAAAGACTCAGTGAATTTGATATAGACTCAATTTAAACATGTAATAATAAGTGGTCATATAGCTCTTTTTTGAAAAAAGGACAAGTTTGAATTTAATATCGGACAAGTAAATTTCATTGTCTCTTGACCAAATGGACTAGTAAGAAAAAAAATAATGAAGAGTACTGTTACACCTTTCGCTGAAACTGATATAATTGTAGGCCATGGATAAAGAGAAATGTGTGGGTGCCATAGTTTGTAAATTAGATATGCACAAGAAAATGGTACGAAGAGGGTATATAGCAATGCTGGCTGTTGATGCAGATTACAGGAGGAAAAAGATAGGTGAGTTACCCTGTTTTTAGAGATTGATGTGGAACGGATGATATTTTTATGTGATGGGTCATTAGGCAGATTCACTGTATATAGAGATATGGAACAGATTATCATGATTATATATTTACTTGATTGTGCATGTATTGCAGTAATTGTATTATGTGTTATGGTTTCTTATATTAGTCTTTGACCATTATGCTACAGATCCCGTAATAAAAAAAAATGTGCAATTCATTGGGCAAGATTTTTTTTAGCAATGTTTTAGAGAACACCACTTTACAGCATTGGTCAATCAACTATCATTCACACTCTAATTCTAGACACATTAATTAGCCAATCCTTATATTTTATCCACTTCCCTACCCTTTAAAGTTGTCTCTACAAGCAGTAAACTCGCTAAATTTGAATTTTCTGAAATCCAACAGACAATATTTAAATCAAGTTAGTTTATCCCCTGCAGAGACAATAATAAGGTTTGGAAGGTGGATAAAATATACAGATTGGTTTAAATATGTTTCTAGAATCATGGAGTAAATGGTGGTTGATTATTCAATGCTTGGAAGTGGAGAAATTCTCCCAAATAGTGCTTAAAAACTCTTGAGCCGTAAATTGTGCATTTTTAGCTCTACTGGTCAGAGACCAGAAGAGCTTATGTGATAGTAATGCGTCCGTCGTCCGTCCGTCTGTCTGTCTGTCTGTCTGTAAACAATTTTTCAAAATGCTACTCCTCCTACAGTTTTGGTCTGATTTCAGTATAACTTGGCACACAAGTAGACTACACTAAGATACATAATTCTGTATATCGGTTTTTGATTTTGATGAACGGTGTTGCCGTGGTTACTAAAAATAGAAATTTCTGTGAAAATCTTTCAAAATGCTACTCCCCCTACAGTTTTGGTCTGATTTCAATATAACTTGGCACACAAGTAGACTACACTAAGATACATAATTCTATATATCGATTTTTGATTTCGATGAACTGTGTTGCAGTGGTTACTAAAAATAGAAATTTCTGTGAAATTCTTTCAAAATGCTACTCCTCCTACAGTTTTGGTCTGATTTCAGTATAACTTGGCACACAAGTAGACTACACTAAGATACATAATTCTGTTTATCGATTTTTGATTTCGATGAACTGTGTTGCCATGGTTACTAAAAATAGAAATTTCTGTGAAATTCTTTCAAAATGCTACTCTTCCTACAGTTTTGGTCTGATTTCAATATAACTTGGCACACAAGTAGACTACACTAAGATACATAATTCTGTTTATCGGTTTTTGATTTTGATGAACGGTGTTGCCTTGGTTACTAAAAATAGAAATTTCTGTGAAATTCTTTCAAAATGCTACTCCTCCTACAGTTTTGGTCTGATTTCAATATAACTTGGCACACAAGTAGACTACACTAAGATACATAATTCTGTGTATCGTTTTTGATTTTGATGAACTGTGTTGCCATGGTTACTAAAAATAGAAAGGTTTCTGTGAAATTCTTTCAAAATGCTACTCCTCCTACAGTTTTGGTCTGATTTCAATATAACTTGGCACACAAGTAGACTACACTAAGGTACATAATTCTATATATCAGTTTTTCACTTCAATGAATGGTGTTGCCATGGTTACTAAAAATAGAAATTTCTGTTAAATACTCTCAAAATGCTACTCCAAATACAGTTTTAGTCTGATTATAATATAATGTGGCATGAAAGTAGACTACACTAAGAACATAAAGAGACTTAGTCAAGGATCATTATTCTATTTATTGCTGTTGAAAAGTTTCAATTTCCAACTGCTTAAGTACTTTTCTCTTCCTTTGCTATAAGTACAAACCAGTAGAGCTTCAGTCTCGACTGAGACCTGGTTTGCATAACAAGATCAATCTATAGCATTATAGTAAAAAACTAATACATAAAACCATAATGCTACATATCTGCAGCTAGTATTTCATTTGCTTACTTTAGATTTTATACTTGCAAAAGAAAAAAATAATAAACTGAACCTATTTGATCTTGAAACGTGGGTATGAAGAATTTAAGATTTGAAGATATTCAAGTGATCTTTTTATTTCTTAATGAGTGAGTTTATCCTTTTTTTAAGGGTCCCGTCTTGTATTGAAAGCCATTAGAGGAATGATAGCTGATGACTGTGATGAGGTATACTATTGATTCTATTTCTTATCTTGAGAAAAAACTATTGATGGTATAGGGATTTCTGAAACAAACTTGTATTTGCAAATATTCAGTTTGATTTTTGATCAAAATCCAAGCATAATTGTAATGAAATAATTTGAGTTTCTTTGGAAGTCTTAATAGGTCCATATTTTCTTCTTTGGTCACATTGGAAGACTTACATACCCCAGGCCTCCTCTTCCCTTCCCCTGCTAACAAAGTCATGGGTGTATATACATGTATGAAATAATCACTGTCCATGTCCATCTGTCTGCATGTCCAAATAATCCAAGCAATGTTTGTAATTCTAGCTTGTGTAATGAAGAAACACGCAAAGCTTAAGTGACTATAAGATAGTGATGTCACATAATGATTTTCAATTAGCATTCATATTAAATGAAACAATTTGATTACTGTAGACGAACTTCGGAATCTCAATTTCTGTTTAATCCGCGGGTAGAAATTGACGCGGATTTTCTAGATTGTCAATATGTGCGTTACATTTACATTAAATACCCTTGGACAAATTTCCACGGAAAATTTGTGACCGCGTACATAGCGTAAATAAATACCACGCGGAAAAAAGTACTTCTACAGTAATCATTATCTACATAATTAAAATTGATGACATTGACTGATTTATGAGAAATATAAATAAACAGAAGTGTTGAGAATCAGCTGCACTATAAAGCAAGAAAAGAACTGCTAAATGTATATAAGGGCCAGAAAACAAAAGTTGCATCTGTCATGTGGTTGTTATCAATTTCAACAATGCCAAAGTCATGGCTCGTGTCTTTTATTTTTAATGTGAAACTTGTAAACAGCATTGAATTGGAGTAAGCAAACGTGAGGGAGGAGTTCTACATGTAATAACCTTTTTAGCTCACCTGAGCTGAAGGCTCAAGTGAGCTTTTCTTATCAAAATTTGTCCATTGTCTGTCGTCGTCATCGGCGTCATCGTTGTTGTCGTCCTAAAATTTTCACATTTTCATCTTCTTCTCAAGAACCACTGGGCCAATTTCAACCAAACTTGCCAAAAAGTATACTTAGGTGAAGGGGATTCAAGTTTGTTCAAATGAATGGCCACGTCCTTTTCCAAGGGGAGATAATTATGAATTTATGGCATTTTTTAAAAATCTTCTTCTCACAAACCACTGGGCCAGGAAAGATGAAACTCATGTGGAAGCATCCTCAGGAAGTGTAGATTCAAGTTTGTTCAAATCATGACCCCCCGGGGGTAGGGTGGGGCCACAATGGCCAATCAAAGTTTCATATAGGAGTATAAATCTTTAAAAATCTTCTTATCAAGAACCACTTGGCCAGGAAAGACGAAACTCATGTGGAAGCATCCTCAGGTAGTGTAGATTTAAGTTTGTTCAAATCATGACCCTGGGGGGTAGGGTGGGGCCACAATGGCCGATCAAAATTTTACGTTCAAATATATATTTTAAAAAATCTTCTCAAGAATAGCAAAGCCATGATTAGTGATACTAGTATTTAAATGGAAGCATTTTTGGGTAGTGTAGAATTAAGTTTGTTCAAATCCTGATTTAAATTTATTCAATTCATGGCCCCTTAGGGTAGGGAGGGAAACAATGGGGAATCAAATTCAAATTTTTATGAAGTTATATATAGGAAGGAAATGTTTTGAAAAAATCCTTTTATCAAGAACAGCAGAGTAATATGCTGTACTAATATGACAGCATTCTCAAGTAGTATTAAATTCAAGCCCCCCTCTTTCAGTAAACTTTTCAGTTCTGATCTGATTTGTGCTTTTTCCTAGCCGATTTGCTCAGGTGAGCGATGTGGCCCCTGGGCCTCTTGTTTGAAATCTTCGGTCATCCAACATTTATATGAAATTGATACAATGATAACTTCTTCGACTTTTCTGCACATACATACACTTAAGAGGAAGAAGTGAGGCAATATTTTTGTGTTGGGGCCAACAAAAATAATTTTTACTTATATTTTTCTTCATGAAATAATTTATTTTAGGTTCTAAGTCCTGTCAAGAATGCTTTATGAGTTGTTGCTAACTACATCATTAATTGATCATTTTATTTTCCTTCCCTTTGAGCATCATGTCTTCATCTTTTAATTTATTTTGTTTTATTATATAAATATTAAATTGACATTCCATGGGTTCTTTACAGGATTGTAAGATATTGATTGAACTTGTAGGCCACGGGGCCTCTTGTGGTTATGGATATACCGATATAACAAATATACCAGTATTATAAAGATGGTACTGTCATTTATTTCAGGTTGTTCTTGAGACAGAAATTACAAACAAGGCAGCGTTGAGATTGTATGAAAATCTGGGCTTTGTGAGAGATAAACGATTGTTTAGATACTATCTCAATGGAGTTGATGCTCTACGGTTAAAACTGTGGTTAAGGTGAAATTCATTTTAAAGTGTTGGGGATGTACATATAAAACCATCAAATTAAACTCCAAAAACAATTAATGATTTATTCCCTCAGTGTTATTTGAACTGTTTTAATAAGAGGATTGCATTATGTGAGCCATTTTGTTGCGAAGATGTATACTCGTTTTAATGATACTGTGTGAGAAATAAAATGTCAGTGATTTTCTTGAAGTAAAATAAACATTGGAGTGGTTATTAAAATTATATTTGACTTGTTGTCAATATGTTCATTCAATACTAAGGTAGATAAAATATTCAAATGAAGTTGTGTATATTGCTGGTCCAAATTTTCATAAAGAATTTGTGATTATGACAAAAATTTACATCTGCATTTTACATGTATTTTATTCTTTACAAAAAGGACTATATTTTGTAATGACAAAATCTGTCCCTCCAAATCAAAGATTAATTTGGCAATCTGTGTTGTAAGGCAGGAGGATAAAATGCAGACTTCAAGGCTTGGGGACATTTTCATTGGCTGTGACATTGTAAGATAGATATGTCATCAGAAAATGACATTTATTCAACATTTAAATAATCAAAAAAAAAATTCAGTGTATCCTGCACTGATATCAATTTGACTAGAAATCTGCTTCAATTTCATTTTTTGTATAATGTGTTTGTAGAATGATCATAACTATGAAATATGAAAATAAATCTGAAAAGGCTAGTTTGAACAAAGTCAAAAAATAACAAAATTTCTGTACTTTTCTCTCTTTAAAAAAAAAAAAAAAAAAAAAACTGGTGAAATTAATAGATTGTGACATCTCAGATATGAAAATGGCTATTTTTTTTCCTTAGTAATTTTGTAAGTTTAGCTTTATTTTATGAAGCTTTATATGAAGTCTTTACAATTATGCACATATCAAAAAATTAAAAATCAGAGTTTAATGGGGACAGGGATAGAAAATGGGATAGGATAGATATTATAAATTTCTTTTTGTGATTGTAATGTAGATAAAATAGTTTGTTGTATTAAACTGGAATAAACTAAAGTTATACATGTACATCATACATGTATCATGATGCATGTAGTACTACATAATATATGTATCATGACTAAGCACCTTACCAACCACTGATTAAAAGGCTCAGTCAATGGTAAAGTTCTAATTTATTGGAACTCTAGTGCTATACCTCTTATCTACTAATGCAATTCATTTCTTTGTGAGGTTACATTTTTGCTCACCTGACCCAAAAGGCTAAAGTGAGCTTTTCTAAACAAAAATTATACATTGCTATTTTTGGCACCATAAGCTTTTCCACAACAACTGATCCAGTTTTAAAAACTATTAAGCTTATAGAATCCTTTAAGTAAAGGGGTTTGAATGCTCTCCTCCGAAAAGAAATGAGTAAATATTTCATGGCTTCTATTAAAACTCTCAAAAAGAAATAGACCAAATAAGATGAACCTATGATGAATGCTTCATTACATAATAAAGATTAAACTTCGTTCAAGTCATTATCCCTAGGGATATGCAAGGCTATCAGAAGATAAGAATTCATATGAAAAATCGTCTTGGCAATCACTGGGCCAGAAAAAGTTGTTTTTTTTAAAAGATGTTAATGTTTCATTATTTTATAGTTAGATTCAAGGCTGTTCAAATCATGACCCATTGGAGGTGGGATAGGGTCTCAATGAGTAATCAAAATTTTACATAGGAAGAAAGAGTTAAGCTTGTCAGATGATGTATAATCAATTTTGTTCTAACCCTGATCTTTAGGGATAGAAGGTTTCTTGAATTTGGGCAAATTATTGGATGGTAAGAAAACACAATGTTGAACACATAATTTGTTGTGTTTACTCTTCAGGGTTCTTATTGATATATACATGTATATACTCATGTTACTATGACGAACCAGTTGATTAAAGGAAACTTGAAAATGGATGTGGATGTCACCATCCATGAATCCATGAATATTAAATCATGTTGGAAACCAGATATCTCTGTGGATACTTGCTCTGCTAGTTTGTACTTGTAATAAAATATGGAGATAATGAGCGGTATTCAAGGTCAAAAGTCCATTCAAACAAATAAATCAGAAGAGCAAACACGGACCTCGAAAACATCAGAAGTGGGTCAAGTGCCATGGAGGAGTGAAAATCCCCAGTCGATCGGTCACAGTCGCCCGCTGCTCTTTGTCATGACCAGAGAATAACCGGTTTTAACGGAAAATCCGTCGACATGTTCAGAGTGTAAATTGAATTGTCTAACAATAAGTACAAAAAACTTCAGTCACCATTTGACTTAATGATGGATTGTATTATTTTGCTGACAAATTGACAATGTCATTATAACGACAATAGAATTTAAGAAATACCAAATGAATTTAAATAAGACTTTTGATATTCTGGTTTTATCAACTTGTTTGTCAATAACTTACTTCGTTTTAGAAATTGTTCACAGTTAGAGCATGTTCTCGCTTATTGAATCAACTCCATATATGGGTGATAAGGGTAAATTGCTGCATAAGTAAGGAAAATTGACAATCTCTAACCAGATTTATCGTTCCATTGATACTAAATGTTGAAGTGAAGTGTAGTATGCCCTCTGGTGAGAGATTGGACGATTATTGTTAGAATCTTCACATTTATCATTTTAAAAGCTTTGTTGTTAGATTACCATTATAAGAGTATCATTATAGTCTATCCAAATATAATACAAATTTGTCAGACTACGTTGTGTCTTTTATTTCAAGTACACTAGGATATGTCGTGTCGACATATGAATGGAAATAACAATTAATTGATAATCCGTTGTCGATATATCCAAATACCGAGTTGAACGCCACTGCAGGTGTTTTGTCCTCATGTATATTTAAGAATTTGAACAAATTCTGTTTTTATGAATACGAAGGTCTGGTGATTGGCGCAATTGGTTTCCAAAGAAAGAGTAAAGTAGCATTTGACCTTGAAACTTTGCAACAGCAATAAATAGAATAATAACCCTTGATTTAATTGCTTTTTGAGGACAAGATTGCATTAAGACTAAAACAGCAGGAGGACTATCTTTTTATAAAAATTTTACAGAAAGTTCAATTTTATTTACTATGGCAACATATCATTCATCAACATATAAAAAAGACAATTATGTATCTTAGTCAACTTGCATGCCACGTTATATTAAATCAGACCAATATGTAGGAGGAGTAGCATTTTGAAATTACATGTATTTTACAGAATTTTCAATTTTTAGTAACCATTGCAAAACTGTTCATCGAAATAAAAAACCAATTAAAAAGTATGTATCTTAGCGTAGTCTACATACGTATGTGCCCAGTTACTAAGTATATTGAAATCAAACCAACGCTGTAGGAGGAGTTACGTTTTAACAAATTATTTACAGACAGACGGAGAGACAACGGGCACCTTACTATCGTGTAAGCTCTTCTGATCCTGACCAGTATAGCTAAAAAATATAGTCACAAAAAGTCACGGTTATATATCCATTGTCACCTTTTGTTCGAAATCGTATTTTAAGTTGATATCGATAATTTTTTTTTAAATAAACTCTTCCTTTTCAATAATGAACGGAACCATAAGTTTTTTTTCATCATATCGTTTGTATGCAAAGTGACATTTCATCACTTGAATCACAATTACAAATTATATGTTTCCTTTTTATTAATATTTTTCCTGTGAAAATCGCCGTTTGCAATGATTTCAATAAGTGTATTATTTCAATTAAAATTTGGGTCAATGTTTAAATTATTAGGAATATTGAAATAATTTATTGTAAAAGTACAAGAACAAATGACCAGCAACTCTTTCCAGAACAACAATAGCATGAGTGGTAGGTTCATCAACCTGGACAAAGAAATTGAATTTCATTAATGAAAGAATATCAAATCAATTGTCATCATTGCTACACTGACAATTAGAAAAATAGATTTTTACCTGCATAAGTAGCACCTCCCAGGGGATAGTAGCCGGCGGAAGACCCGGTTCCGAATGAACCAATGGAACCAATGGCAGAGGCTAAAGATGTGCCTCCCAAGGCGGCAACGTTACCTCCTGCTGCTGCCGGAACTGCCGCGGGAACGGCTGCTCCTGCTGCGGCGATCCCACCGGAAGCCAAACCACCTGCAGCGTAGGTAGGATAACTAGCACCGGCATAATAACTACCGCTGTACGAGGGGTAGCCACCAGAGTAATATCCCCCACTGTACGCGGGATATCCGCCGCTGTAGTATCCTCCGGCGTAGGAAGGATATCCACTGTAATATCCTCCATAAGAGGCACTGGGATAGGATGATGCGTAAGATACGCTGGGATAGGATGATGCATAAGATACGCTAGGATAGGATGATACGCTAGGATAGGATGATGCATATCCTCCGTAATATCCACCTAGACCGCTTCCGTATCCCCATCCTCCGTATCCCATACCGCCTCCGTATCCCCAGCCGCCGTATCCCATACCACCGCCTCCGTATCCCCAGCCTCCCATGCCACCTCCATATCCCCATCCTCCCATGTTGCCCATGCCACCCATCCCACCATACCAGTATCCTCCGCCGCCTTTGCCTTTGCCATATCCTTTGAACACTGAAAGTATGTCACCGAAATGCTGATGATTATTAACTCGCACGAATATCGTAGCTTGTAAAAATAACACAAAATTAATTTTTTTTTTAGAACTCTATCTGCTTAAATTTCAAAAAGATAATAGAGCAAAAGACAGTTATATCCAGGGGTCCTCACCCACCCCCAACCCAGCTAGCACCACTTTTTGTGGCTGTACGGTCAACAGTGGCAAACTCCAGCGTTGAACAGAAAAATTGTACTGAAAGTTTGATAAAGATTCACCCCGACCTCAATTACCCCCTTGATATTGTTCGTATTTTGTTTAACTCATGCCTGCCTTTTTTTTTTTAATCAAACACTTACTACGCCTTGGTGCGGGGCGTCTTTTATAACCACCGGCCTCGACAGAAGCTAAGATCCCCAACACTAACAGCACGAACAGGAACTTCATTTTCACCTGAAAGTTCAGAATATAGAATTATTATTTTTTTTCTTATAATTTTTTTTGAATTCTAAAAAATCGTATAGGGAAAGATCATTTTTTAAAACTCTTTTTGTGAGAATCGGATTGAAATTTGCAATCTCGTTTGGGTTGTAAAACAAGTTTTTAAAGAATTAATTGTATATATGATAATTAAGTGCATCAATTGATATTGAACTTTAATTCTTACGGAAACCGCGAACTATTGTAAATAAATCGGAAACCCGCGTGGCGCAGTAGTTAAAGGGTTTGCTTTAGAATCGCAGAGTAAGGAGAGGATCCTTTCGTCTCGGATGCAATCATTGCTGTGTAACATAGATACATTTATACTAGTTCTTTGGATTGGGCTGAATAAATCGAGATCCCGTATTGTAGTAGGTGCTTGCACGAGAAAAAAAATCCAGCACAGGTCGTAAGATTCGAGTATGGTTCTAAAATTGCAGCCCTCCACTGACAAGTAGTAGCGTCTGAATATGAGTTTAAAAATTATCGACGAAACGTTCAACAAACAAACAAAGGAAACAGATCCAAATAATTATTTCAGTATTGAAGAAAAATTACTTTTCATTGATTTCCTTCATATCTTAAATACGACAATTATTACAAAATTAGCCTCTTTTCATCTTTGCGTCTCAAAATGTTTTTTTTAAGAAATTATACTAGTATAAATCATATAACAATGATTATTATTTAAGCCAGTATCCTACCCTCGTGCAGGCTTGTGGTCCTAAAAAGAAAAAGTCAACTCCTGTACACGCGGACATTAAACATTTGCTTCTTATAGGACACGTAATACCACGTGGAGATACCCACGATTTTGATTGGTCATGTCGTAATAAATGTGTTCGATAAGAAAGTTCTGTATAATTGCGGCTATTTGATCGATGGTTTGTTGTATGTTACGTGATGTTTTGTCAACAACGTGTATTGGTCAAGGTACGTACTGGTTAGAAAGACAACCCGGACTGAGTAAGGACCGGGAAATAAACGGCGACACAGACATCGGTCTATATTTAACACATACATTTTTAAATCATTATTTTCTAGTTGCTTTTAAAATATCTGCAGCTAAGACTTTCTTTTTTCATATTTGTGATTTTTTTTCCAAATTTGAAAACTTAAATTAAATGAAATTGACTTAAGAAATACACTATGATTTTTTTTTTTTTTTTTTTTTTTGATTTTCGTGTCCGTCAAACACGGAAGCTAGAAAAAACGAGACTATCGAACGTTATTGCGTTTCATTGTTGTAAGAAGATCCTGATAATTATGTCAATTAGTTGATTTCCTTTTCAAATTTAATGCTTGCTGGCGTGTTTTACAGCTCAAAACTTAAAGTGATAGATAAATGTGGGTTGTATTGGCCTGATCCTGATCTTTCTAATAAATAAAGGTAAATTTTGTTTTCAACAGAATGGACTTGCTGCCAGAGCACCTTGCCGTGTAATAAACGTGTATCTTTCTAATTACTGCTATATATATGCATCACCGTATGACATTGCCTATGACCAAAGTCCCCACAGGTGACATTCCATGTATTTGTAAATAAAGAGTTTGAAATTTAGTTATGTTCACCATCTATTACATTATAGATTGGCATAACTTATTCACATTTCTTAAGTAATGTAGCTATCATTTTTGCATATTCATGATTTTACATATTTTGGACCAATACATGTGTCCATACAGAGGTCATTGTCTATTTAGTGACCTTACATCCAGGTAACCTCTCGCGTCATCTGATGATTTGTCCTGTGTTTGCCCCAGAGAATAACTGTACATGATTTTATTTTATCTCAGGTAATAGTGTTGATTATGTATTTGAGCTAATTATTTCCTGTTGGACCGTTAATAAGTATATTAGGCAGATTAGCCTTCTTTATTAATGAAACAGTTGATATTTTATGCTGATGGTATAGGCCCTACTTTATTCCGTTTGAATCTTCAACGAATTTTCGCACATTAAGCCTTTTTTCCTAGCATTGTAAAAAGCGGAAACTCCATATACATGTATATGTAAATTATTTCTTTATATATTTTCTCATTTTTTAAATGCTTTTATTGGGTACAAATTTGAATATTTCATGACCATTTCTAAGACTTAAAGAACCTTAAATGAATGATTATATTTTATAAAGCATCAAGTTTCAGGCCTTTTAACATCCAAAGTCAGTTAAAGTGCCCCAAACAGTTTCAAAAAACGGCTGAAGATTTTCAACTCAGAAAACAAAGGAAATGTTTTGATTTTGATAGTACAATATTCGAATGATCAGAAAACACATATGATAGCTCTTGAAAGGGGGTATTATATTCTGCACACATATGGAACAAATACAATGTAATTTTAGCAGTGAATTACGTTATTTCTTAAGGTGTTATCAAAAAAATTAAATACATTATTATTGTAGATTCAAAATGGTGTTTCAAGTAGTTGTATTTGATAGAGTTATATATAACTATCCAATTAAAAACCGCAGTGTAATTGAAAATTTACCATATATTCAAAAATATTCCATATTTACACATAGTTAATGTACGAAAAATTAATAATATGGATTTTGAGAAAATGACATCTTATTTTTTCTTTGTTTAAACTCGCACACTCAGATTAACAAAGAAGTTTGTATGTGTTTGCAGATGTATACCTTTTATATAAAGACTCTCAAGTTTTTACATTTTGGAATTCAAAGTAAACGTTTATTTTGAGACAGGAGCAAACTGTCTTCTTTGTAACGTAATTCACATTCATCCTTAAAATGAAAACTAATGATTATTATTGGTTGAACAACACCGTTTTTACAAATTAGAATACAGAAAATGATTATAAATATTGCAATATCTTTGCAATAGACATCATAATTATATATATCTAGATTGTTATCATTGTAAAACATCCTATTTCACACACCTTGGTATTTTTCAGATAAAATCAAAAGCTGTATATTCTGAAAGTGCCGAATTACTACGGTACATGTACCTATTACAGATGATTTAAACATTATATCTACACGATTTCTGGCGTTGCACTTAAATTTGGTGGGATTAAGCATCAAATTATATTTCAAAATCAATCTGCATTATAAAACAAACAATGTAACGTAATTCACATACCAGATTGTAAGTGTCAATATGGAAATAAATGTTTAAAGTAAGGAGAATTTTCTTATTTAAGTGTGTTCTATTTAGTTCTTTAAACAAATTTTGGACCTTTTCTAGACCCTTAAACTTAATTTTACACGTTAGACCTCTTTTTCCAGGTAGTTATCTCCTTCTTTGGCCTTTACCTACCACCGACATTTCTTTTGGGGCTCAGCATTAATCATTTTAGTCATTATCTAAGATTAAAACTGTAATGTGTGAATTACGTTACACTGTTGTGGATTACGTTACACTATTATACAACAGACCTTGCCTGATATAAACACCGAGCGAATCAATGTTTTATATTTATGATATCTTAGTAGAACATATATCCTTCATTTTCAAAACGATATTCCTATAACACTATGAACGATGAAATATTTTTATTTATTTAAAAATAAAATTTTCAGTTTTATGATAGTTTTTAAACCGCTGCATTAGTTAAACCCGTTCCCGCCTGTAAACTTCCTTTCTATAGGTTCCTATATGATAAGTGATGACATTGAATAAAGATTCATGGTAATTTTGCTCCTAGTTAGGTTTCTTTTATAACAAAAAGAAAATTGATCATAACGTAATTCACTGTAACGTAGTTCACGAACTTCGACTTTAATTCAAATATTTAACTAATGATAACAGTTTAAGGCATTGTCTATGTGTGATTTATAATGGGCATAAGTGTGTATATCAGTCAGGAGATTTGATGTTCGTAGCATTTAGGAATTGTGTGTAAGATCGTAACGTAATTCACAATTAAATGCGAAAATGGAAAATTTTCAAAATTCGTGAATTTTTTGACACAGATGTTATCATATGCCTGTAAATCATTATTTATTTTTAATTTTGATAAGTTAATAATCAATTTTATCCATGTAACGTAACCGTTAATGCCACTTACAATTTCGTTAAAGCAGTGAGAAAATCGTAACGTAATTCACTGCATTAGATGGGACATTCAAATTACGCAGTGCAAATTTTTTTTTTGGCTATCGCAGAGAAATTATAAGTAAAAATGAGTTGTTTAACCCTTTATTGTTATGATATACAATATTTAGCATTTTTGTTGGTAATCCTAAATTATTTTTTCAAACCTGAATAAAACCACCCTTGTTTGTGACACCCTGTTTTGATCAAATTAGGCTTAGAAATCCTGTGCTTTTGAATAGTAAACGGGATCAATACATCGTAATATCTATATTTTTAAATTGATCATAACTTAACATCACATTTCAACCCCTAAACAACTGAAGATGCGGGTTTTTGTCTTCAAAAACTGTTTGTGACATCGAAAACTAGTTTTGGGGCACTTTAACTGACTTTGGATGTTTAAACCTCAGAGGTTAGATCAGTGCTTGCCAATTCGGCGTAAAACTAGTATAATAATCAATCCATTTTCATGGTTTTCACCACAATGTGGGCCGAAAGATATATTTTTACCTTTTCAACCCCATTTTGCTATTCTTGACACCAATAAATAAAAAAGACGATAGGATAACAATATTTATATATTTAACAACAAATATAGTAAAGGTAAGTCTTCTGAAATATTCATGGGTAACACAATTATAAACAAGACCCCTGACTGGCACCCGCAATTGAAGGTGGAACAGCACAAGCTGAAAATTAAAAAAAATTAATGATTTAAAAACGAAATCCAAACTTTAATCACAGGCACCTGAAGTATGGACCGAATACCCCCCCCCCTTTTTTATGAAAAAAAATGTAAGAGTGTATTATACCTCGAAAATATAAAATTTCCCTGTCAAACACATCTATATGTCGTTATATGCAAGCAGATTGCACTTTTTCTCACGTTTAAAGAAGGCCCTATTCGGTATACTAGTAATAAAACACGTGTATTTTTATTATACCGAATAGGGCCATTCTTTAAACGTGAGAAAAAGTGCAATCTGATTGCATATAACGACATATAGATGTGTTTGACGGGGAAATTTTATATTTTCGAGGTATTAAACACTCTTACATTTTTTTTTCATTAAAAAAAAGGGGGGGGGGGTATTCGATCCATACTTCAGGTGCCTGTGCTTTAATGTGTTTGCGCTCCAAAGTCATGTCATTTCCTTTTAAATTGACGTTTTTCTTTTTAAATTCACAGTACATTTGATAAAGTTGAAAAATTACCTCGAGTGTGCGATTTATGGATATCAGCAGACGAATTTTGTTAAAAAGTGCTCAAACTATCCTTCTTCGTCTCATTAAATCTGAAATTAAAAAAAGACAAATTATAAATAGAACGTGCAATGATGTAAGCGATATTAGGACTTTATAGGTGAACTTACATGCTGGTAATCGATTGCGAGGTACCCGGCTGACGGGCATCAAGACCCCGCTCCTTGACGAATCTCTGTCTCCGTTATCTCGGTCAGATTCCCCCTCCTGCATCATCATGCGTCCATTTCCAATCAACATCATCCTACCATCGCTGCTCATCATCATTCTCCTGTTTCCACTCATCATGCCACTTTCCCTCATCATTCCTGAATTCATTACTCTCCTGTTTTCATTCATCATTCCACTATTCATCATGTCGCGATTTCTGCTCATCATTCCACCGTTTCCTCTGTTCATCATCATTCCATTTCCACTCATCATCATTCCGTTTCCATTCATCACTCCGCCATTTCCTCCATTCATCATACCACCGTTTCCACCGTTCATCATTCTACCATTTCCTCTATTCATCATCATGCCATTTCCATTCCTCATAGCACTTTCACTAACCATCACAGCATCATTTCCACCCACATTTCCTCTCATCATTCCCTCTCCAGTCATAATCATCATCATTCCATTGCCACTTGACATCCTGCTCCTCCCATTTGATGACATACCATTGTTTCCATTCATTGGCATCATCATGCTATTCCCATTTCCCATTCCATACATTGGCCACCCCATATTCATTCCATTCGAACTTGTCATTTGAGGTGATCCGAGCGGCGTTATCATGGCCACCGTCTGGGGTCGTCCTACTGGTCTCATGGGCATCATCATGCTCGGTGATCCCCCGCCGTTCATCGGCATCATCATGATGGGACCGTTTATGGCATTCCTGTTGTTGTTCATTTCGTTCACTCCAAATCCCATTAAAAGACCACCAGCCAAAGTGCCAATTAATGGAATAAGAGCTTCGAACTGAGCGTTGACGCCATGGACCGCGAGCAAGAAGACAAATCCCAGCAGTATTCTGTTCATCTGAAAAGATCAGTGATCTAAACTTTATTAACATTAAATTCTCTTAGTGGTCGATATTTATAGTTTAATTCCACATTAGAGTTTATGAAAATAAATATTTGACTTAAATGTGACACATTTATAGGGAATAGCATTTATTCTTTTTAAGGGATTTAATTTGAAAGCTTCAATTAAAGAATTTCCATGAATATATACATATATCAAACGTACATTTTATCCGCAAATATTTGTTTTATGTAATTAACTCAGATCTGAGATTTTTTTCACAGTAAACCAATTGTAAGGGGACCGACAGGGGTTGGTGCATAGAGACCAAAACCCCCGGAGACACATTATGAACGTATGCATATCATCAAATATTTGCAGATTTCATGCCCAATACTGGTACTAGTACATGAAAAAGGTGAAGCTTACGAACAGCTGTCGAAATCAAAATGCCTAGAACCAATAAACTGTTTAACTATTGGAATAAGATAAGTTGGTCAAGGAAAGATCCTACGAGAAGTTGTAATTGCTAACATGGTTATAATGACCGCCATATAATTTACAAAATACTGACTTTAAACAAGGTCGTTCAAATCCCAGTAACATTAGTTTATTTGTAAGTAGCCTAAGTATAAAAATTGACCAAACTCAAAAACTCCTCTTGAGTATGAAGCAGTTTACCACCTTACCTTAAACTTTGCTATATTTCTCCCTGACTATAAAACAGTCGATTTTACAAATTATTTATAATGACAATCATGTGACGTAGCCTATATATCCTTAACAAAATCATTTGAAATTTATAAAACTAAAAATCAGTATCTGTTCAACAAATTTTTGTCTCATTTAAATATTTCCAAAGGTCATTTGTAATTAATTTCATGGTCCTGATATTAGCTATCAAATTTGACATTTGAAATGATGAATATTGGTCATACCTGTAAACAGGTGATAATCTTTATATGCTTTCTGTCTTAATATGCTATACTGGAATTTTGATGCATCAATCAACTTATATTTACCTTCTGCATGAAACAGTTATCAAAAAGACAATTAAAGCAATAATTTCAAATAGGAGAATGCTGTTAATATATTCATTGTGATGCAATTTCTTGATCAATTTATGTAATTTAAAGTAATGTACAAAAATGTTAAAAGGATCATCCACTGGTTTCACCTTATATTCAGGATTCGGTTGCACGAACGTTAGTTAAATTAACTTCGAGTTAATGCCGTAACTAGCTGTTAAATTTAACTCAGATTTAATTCATGTTTTATAGTTAAATCTCTGTTAAAATCGTTTGACGCGTGCACTTCCCTTACTTATGGTGAAAAGATTACTGACGTCATAATTAAAATGATGTCAACTTTTAAATGTGAATTTGCTAAGGAAAATTTACTTGATATATGTTATCCTTTTATCAGATATTGCTTAATACATTATTAAAAGTAGTTTCTTCTAGCATGAATTTAATATTGAAATATCAATTCACACGCAATATAAACAATACAGTTACAATGAATACCTGTACATGTAGTTTTTTTGTATTTAATAATAACACGCGGTGTTAAATTTTAAACCTAAAATAAAAAAAATAAATAAATAAATAATACGCTAAAAGGGGGGAGAGGAACACCCCCCCCCCTTCTTCATGTTTTTGTGCCTGGGGTTTATTGAAAAACGTTTTTATCAACTTACATGTACATGTATATGTCGCAATATATTGACACAGCCCTAATAAATCAATCGTGCTTAAACTGAAATCAGGATTAAATGTGTGTTTTGCTCATGTCTAACATTTATTTTATCTCTGTGTAAGTGCGTCCTTCACCGCAAACAAGTTTTGAAAGGAGAACAATTCCACAATTTTTATTTTAAAGTTTAATTAAATATTTAATGTACCTAGGTAACCTAAGTTAAATCTGTTAGTTAAATCACAAAATTAACTAAGGTTTAGCCGATAATTTACTTTCGTGCAACCATTTAACTCGCCGTTAAATTTAACGTGGCGTTAAAGTAAAATTAACAGCTAGTTAAATTTAACTAACATTCGTGCAACCGAATCCAGAACATTTCTATACCTTGTTTTGTCTCCTCGCAACATAACTGCCAGACTATTGGATGACACCGCAGGAAGAAGAGATACTCGTGTATACAATGTTGTTTTTCTCTATGTCATTTTACAAGTAGAATTTTTTAAAAAATCTTTAATTATTTGAATGCATGAAAAAAATATTTAACGGGACGTGTTAAACATTCTAAATCACATTAGTTGACACAACCATTTGTTTTCAATATGTGTGTAAACATCTTGTATGCACCCCCAGGAAGTGGTCTCCCAAGTTCCTGTCTAAAATCTTACCTAAAGCACATTAAAACGTTCGAAATACAACCCCCCCCCAATGGAAAAATAGAAAGCATAAAATTTCTCACAACAAAAATTCTAAATTTTATGTATGAAAATACCTAAAGACTGAGACTAAAATGTAGTTCTGTAAAGAACTTTTTTTCTTTATATTCTCTATAACTCTGTTATTGATATTTTTTAATGCAGGCAATTTTAAAAGAATATAAGTATTAAATCTTTTTAAGATATTACAATTGGCTTTAGTTTTAGTCTCAACAAGGCAAACAAACATTTTAAAGTTGTCCCGGTAATGGTCTTGGTAATGTCGCAGAATACGGTAAATAAAGTCATACATACAATGAACTATACCTAATGGTCTGCAAGGTACTTATCTTTAATCTTATAAAAAATGTTTTATTAAAAAAAAAATTGAGTATATCGAGATAACAACGTTTTCCCCTTTTCTTACACCACAATTCAGTTTCTTTAAAGAATGATATTCTTTCTTTGGTTGTTAGTATGGAAAAGAATGTTGCATTTGTTGCATAAAAATATATAACCTGCGTAAAATATGGATTCTAAAATACTGTACCATTTTGAAATTAATGTTTTTAAGCTTTTTATTCTGTATACTTTTTAAAACAATATATAGAATTGCTTTTGTCTCGCTTATCAGCACCTGTAGGTAAAATAACTTTTTTAAAACAATTAAGAATTGAAGCATATCTATATTGAAGCATCATGACCACTTCAGGGCATTGTAGCAATGTGTATGTAAACTTTTGCAATTTTCATGAAACAGTATTAATATTAATATTACTTATATCATCAAGAGAGATATGTTATAGATGTCGTTACCAAACTTTAGAAAGTGCTTGTCTCAATGAATACCCCCCCCCCCTCCCCCCGTTTTCCTGTGAAACAGGAAACACCTATCATCAACCGTTCAAATGTTATACTTTGCAAAAATGGACTCTAAGATCAAGAATAAGATGTCAAATATGATCGTACCCAAAACGATCTTATCACAAGAATAACATACGTAAAATATAGAGGTTATAGCCATTCAAAAGTTATGAGCAGGGTTAAGATTAATGTGGACAAACAAGTTGACAGAAGGATGGACAGAGCAAAATTTATATGCCCGAATCCTTGATAACGGAAGCATAAAAAACACTTATTTTGAAACACAGAAAAAACAAGGTTATAGAATAGAACGAATCTTTACATGAAATTATTGCGTAATTGTGCATTGAAGTGATTATTTAAAAAAACTAGACGTACATTTCTTACGCGTGTTTAAGAACCCTGTCGAGAAATGGATTAGTTTTCTGGAATATATTGATACAGAAGGCAACCGTGTTATAAAAAAAATCGTACACATCAGAATCTCATAATTCAAACCAATTCTGAAATCTAGTTGTTTGCGAGAACAATTAACTAACATAATTATGATATATACATGTTATATTTAAAAAAAAAAACAAAAAAACTCACCAATGGTTTATCAAAATTCCAAACTGTCTTTCCACTAAAAATCACTTTTCAAAAAGAGTGAATACTATATATTTTAAAAAAATTTTATTGAGTTACCCAGCGTCCTCTCTGGAAATTGCATTATATTTTAAAAATGTGTTATCATTTCCCTTTTAGCAGCCCGATTCAAAGTACAAGTATCAATCGTCAAATAATGAATAAAAGAGAAAATTTCAAGTAAAATACATCTTTGTTTATATAAACAAAATATTATTAGTACCCCCATCCCCCGCACTATGTAAATACAAATTAATTTAGTACATGTATATAACGCTTAGTTATTAATTTATCGGTCGAGGAATTTATTTTACAGTTTTCTAACATTTTCAACCTTACCCTATAATGAATATGTGAATTCTATTGATCTTTGAAAAGGTCATTGATATGTAGTTCAAGTTGTTTTTTCTATCCTTAATACAGTGAAATAGCATTCGAGCATTTTGCAAAGAACTGGTCTTTAATGTCCTTTTGTTGATGTATTGGCATGAATTTATACATTCGTAATAAAGGCCATTACATGTCATTTACTTAATAATATAGTGGTATATGACATAATCGTGTTATTCTATGTTTTAAGACAAAAATCAACTTCAGAAAATTGATAAAATCTCAAAATGCAATTTACGCCATTTTTAGCTCACCTGAGCCGAAGGCTCAAGTGAGCTTTTCTGATCACATTTTGTCCGTCGTCCGTCCGTCTGTCCGTCTGTCTGTCTGTCTGTCTGTCTGTCTGTCTGTCTGTCTGTCTGTAAACTTTTCACATTTTCGACTTCTTCTCAAGAACCACTGGGCCAATTTTGACCAAACTTGGTACAAAGCATCCTTGGGTGAAGGGAAATTTAAATTGTTAAAATGAAGGGACAAGTCCCTTTACAAGGGGAGATAATCAAGAAAAGACAAAAATAGGGTGGGGTCATTAAAAAATCTTCTTCTCAAGAACCACTGGGCCAATAAGGCTGAAACTTATGTGGAGGCACCCTGGGATAGTGTAGATTCTAAATTGTTCAATTCATGACCCCCGGGGGTTGGGCGGGGCCACAATGGGGAATCAAAGTTTTACATAGAAATATATAGGAAAAATCTTTAAAAATCTTCTTCTCAAGAACCACTGGGCCAGAAAAGCTGAAACTGATGTGGAAGCACCCTGGGGTAGTGTAGATTCTAAATTGTTCAAATCATGACCCCCGGGGGTAGGGCGTGGCCACAATTGGGAATCAAAGTTTTACATAGAAATATATAGGAAAAATTTTTGAAAATCTTCTTCTCAAGAACCACTGGGCCAGAAAAGCTGAAACTCATGTGGAAGCATTGTGGGGTAGTGTAGATTCTAAATTGTTCAAATCATGACCCCCGGGGGTTGGGCGGGGCCACAATGGTGAATCAAAGTTTTACATAGAAATATATAGGAAAAATCTTTGAAAATCTTCTTCTCAAGAACCACTGGGCCAATAAGGCTGAAGCTGATGTGGAAGTACCCTGGGGTAGTGTAGATTCTAAATTGTTCAAATCATGACCCCCGGGGGTAGGGCGGGGCCACAATGGGGCATCAAAGTTTTACATAGAAATATATAGGAAAAATCTTTAAAAATCTTCTTCTCAAGAGCAACTGGGCCAGAAAAGCTGAAACTCATGTGGAAGCACCCTGGGGTACTATAGATTCTAAATTGTTCAAATCATGACCCCCGAGGGTAGGGCGGGGCCACAATGGGGAATAAAAGTTTTACATAGAAATATATAGGAAAAATCTTTGAAAATCTTCTTTTCAAGAACCACTGGGCCAGAAAAACTGAAACTCATGCGGAAGCATTGTTGGGTAGTGTAGATTCTAAGTTATTCAAATCATGATCCCCGGGGGTTGGGTGTGGCCACAATGGGGAATCAAAGTTTTACATAAAAATATATAGGAAAAATCTTTGAAAATCTTCTTCTCAAGAACCACTGGGCCAGAAAAGCTGAAACTGATGTGGAAGCACCCTGGGGTAGGTAGATTCTAAATTGTTCAAATCATGACCCCAGGGGGTAGGGTGGGGCCACAATGGGGCATCAATGTTTTACATAGAAATATATAGGAAAAATCTTTGAAAATCTTCTTCTCAAGAACCAAAGCTGAAACTGATGTGGATGCACCCTGGGGTAGTAAATCATGACCCCAGGGGGTAGGGCAGGGCCACAATATGTATTACAAGGGGGAAATCTGGTAAAGAACAATATGACAAAAGATTCTCAGGTGAGCGATGTGGCCCATGGGCCTCTTGTTTAGGTATTCCATCTTTGGAAAGTTTCCAGATAAAAAGATGAATTTAAAATCATTTTCACTGTGCATTGGAAATAGACACGTTTTCCATTAAAGTACCAGATACTTTGTTGTTTTTAAGGTATTTCGATCCCCAGGTTCTGAAAAACAGGCATTGAATAATGAAAATGCTGTCTCTGAGATCTCAAAGTAAAGTGTATTTGCCCACGGAAGTTCTTCAAACTTCATCTTTAATCAAATGATATAAGGAAAATAAGAAAATCTCAAATAAATTTTCAGGAAATAAAAACACCCACTGTGCATTTTCTAATTGAAAATTGTTAGAATGAAAAATTATAGGTATCCAAGGTTTTGAAAGTGTTACAGATATCTAGACGAACGACAGATATCTTAACTATCGCATCTAAGCTCTTCTGATCTCTGGCCAATAAGCTAAAAAAAACCAAACGTACTGGTCTCTAAAAATCTTCTGAAGAACCACTGGGCAAATAATCACCTAACTTACATACAAAGATGAGAATATCACTCTGTGGCAAAGACTCCCAAGGTCCCTTTAAAGTTTGCTAAAAATTTGTTGTAAAACTTTGATATTTTGCTATAAGGACTAGATCAATGTATCTTAGGATCTCATACCACGTTGTCTCAAAAGGAGGTCGCAGTGATCGACTTTTCAAAATTTTCAGGCATTCGTTTTCAAATTGATTTAGAGACATATTTAGGAAACCTTAAGAACCATTCTCTGTAATGATTTGAAATTTTATATAGGAGCTGTGGCACGCATAGTCTCAGAATTTCTCCAAACTCTCTATGATAAAAGTCATTGATACCCTAAACTGAAATCAGGCAAAAATTGGTTGCTATGTTTTATAGTTACCATGGCAACATGTCTTAAAGTTCGAAAAATGGCATTTTTTAACATGTTTAGAGCCCCATAGTTAACATTTACGGCAAAGCAAACAATTGGCAATGACTGTTTCAAAAAGTTGAAGGTCAGATGTCTCAAATGCAATGATAAACATGTTTGGTAAATCAACTATTACATACGTTACTATGGTAACAAAGTATTCAAAAGTAAAAAAAAAAAATATTCATTGAATTTTATAAAGTCATACACGTAAAAATAAAAAGCAATTATACGATGAAATTTGACCAAATAATAGAAAAAAGAGCCTTGAACATATACCAAGAACAAAATATGATATTTCATTTTGGTTGGCAATGGTTGCCAAGGTTTTTATACCACAGAGAGCCTTCAAAATAAAACTCTGTATGTTTAAATCTGATCCTATCTTCTAAACAAGAGGCCCAGGGGCCACATCGCTCACCTGAGCAATTTGTTAGGAGAAAGCACATATCAGATCAGAACTGAGGCCAAAATAAAAAATAGCTTTGTTTCCCCTAACGCGACCGACCCAATTAAATCGCGCCGACTGAAAAGATTTTTTAAATAAGTTGATTCAAAATTTTTTTATTGTTAACCAAGTTTTATAACATACACTTTCATAAAATTCAGTTTTTATCAGAATGGCCGATATTGTTCTATTGTGATTTTCATGCATTTGTTGAAAACAAAATGGCGCCCAGATGTGGTTCTTCATATAACAGCGGCAACGTCTCAATTTTTTGCCTTTAGCTGATTAGAATTCTTCACTTTTGAAACAATTCGATAAAATTTACCATGACTAATTAAGAGTGTTTCGGAGGTGTCTTGGCGTCTCCATGTGAGTGAATAAATTTTTAAACAACAAACAAACCTTCCTGCTGAATTTTTAAAAGGTACGAAATACATGGTAAGGCTCACCTGGTATAGACACATCATTCATTTTCACTGTATTTTATTCAATTTGAGTTTTGATCTAATAACCAGTTCATTTATGTCTGCATATTCATCCTGATAAATATAATTCAGATATTCTTTCTTCATGCCTTTAATTATGGGTTAAACTTTGTGACTATGACTTTGTATATAGCATTTTTATCATTTGTAGATTCGGATGGGTTCAATTAAATATTGTTTACATACTCTTTCCAAATAATATAATTCAGATATTCTTTCTTCATGCCTTTAATTATGGGTTAAACTTTGTGACTATGACATTGTATATAGCATTTTTATCATTTGTAGATTCGGATGGGTTCAATTAAATATTGTTTACATACTCTTTCCAAATAGTTTTGAAATCATGATTCAGCTTCCTAAGATGTCCAGTTTATTTTTCATTAATTAAATTTTTTTTTTTTTTTTGCTTTTAATCCCTTCGAGGTTTGTTGGGACGACATTTGAACATTTCCCCATTGCTCAAAATTTAGACGTACTCAGCACTTTTTGCCGTGACTTTTGGAGCTTAAGGGGGATCTTTTTTGAGCCAGCATCTTCTGCGACACTGGACATAATTTTTTATAGCCCCTTTCGAAGGACCGTTTTCAACGTTCCTCATTGGTAATTGAACCTGCGATTTAAAATTAGCCACTTACGTCTTAACTCTAAAGCAAAATGCTCCAGAACCACTGCAAATCTCATGGCCCTCAAAAAAGTACATTGATCGTCTATAAGCTCTGAAGGTTGATGAAAGGTTTGAAAAAATATACTCGGATGATCGGTCTTTGCCTATTTGAGAATTTTGTCTTTTTTTATTTGAATTATATAAGAAATATACTAGCGTGAGATATTTCACAAGTTCAACTGAATAACAGTTGTGAATAAATTAATCATGAATTTTGCTTTTAAACGGCATATGTATAATACTTAGCATTTTGTTCACGAATCACTTTTCTTATTTATAAAAGTAATTTTCCATGAAATTTTAGAATGTATTTTCAAAGCTGCTGTCAAAAAAAATTGTTTACCTACCTACCGACTCAACATGAGAATTTAGGGTCGGGTTAGGGGAAACAAAGATATTTTTAACTCCGGCCTGAAAGTCATGATTCGAACAAACTTGAATCTACACTACCTGAGGATAATTTCACATGAGTTTCATCTTTCCTGGCCCAGTGGTTCTTGAGAAGAAGATTTTTAAAGAATTTTCCTATATATTCCTGTGTAAAACTTTGATCGGCCATTTTGGCCCCGCCCTATGACAGGGGGTCATGATTTGAACAAACTTGAATTTACACTACCTGAGG